>NC_037677.1:107566511-107866511 GCF_003255815.1 Theropithecus gelada | reverse complement strand
ACCCTGATCTAAGCCATGCCCAATCAGCCAGGAAGCCAGGTGAAAGGGCAACAGCAGCAAACCCTAATTCCTACCAGGACATACTCTCATGTGTCAGCTTTGATTCAGGCTCTAGCCAGGCTGGAGAGGGACTGGGAGAAGGAGATTTGAGAATGATCTGGGAAAACAGTTGACATTAAATGACTCATTTTCAAAAGCCAAAAAACTAAATTCAAACTGTATAGAAGATTGCATGAATAAAACTTATAATTTTTATATATGTTTTATATTTTATATATAATGCATATATATTTACATATATGTAATGCACATATTAAAAATGTACATATATATAGTTTCCTTGGACAGTTTGGCAACTCCCTTGGGGCCCACTTTATGACAGGGAAGCTATTTTCAGACAGACGTTAAGAAACAGTCTCTGCTGAAGACCTTAGCGTGCGCCTCTATTGCTCAAAAGACTGGGGAGGGGGGCCTCCCATTGGCTCCTCCAAAGTGATCTGGGGACAGCCTCCCCTCTTCCTCATTCAGAGCAGGGCTGGGATTCTAAGCCAGGAAAATAGTTCCCAGAAAAGAGATGGGTCATGAAGGACCAGGGCCAGAAAACTAGAGGAAAGATCAAGTATTTAAAGGAATCCAGGGAATTGAAGTGACTTTGTTTTCACAACAAATTAATTTGGGGAGAACATACATTCATTCTCCTTTGAGCCTGCTTTAGAAAAATATCCATATTAGCCGTGGCAAATAATCAGAATGACACTCAAGTGATTCTAATGTGATCCATATTCCCAGTGCATTCTGCGGATTTGGAGCCAGCTAAGCAATGATGAGAAGGAAATTAGAACTGAAATTTTAAAAGGAGCAGGAGAGTCCTATCCAATCAGAAGGAGACTTGTCCCAAACCAACTCTCCCAAGCACCCTTCGGCGTAAGCCTGTTGGGTCACAGATGGACTCCAGGGCTCCTGAAGTGGCCCTCCCCACTCTGAACACCTGCTGCAGTCACCCACAGTCAGTCATCTGAAGCCTCTGATCATGACCCATGACTGGCGTGTAGTATCTTCCAGTAGGCCCCTGACTCTGTTGACAAGAAGTGGGGTGCACAGCCAGGCCTTCTGCCCTTGGTAGGCTGCAGGTCCCCAAATCCTGATCTAACCTTCCCTACCTAGACAATCCTGTCTGCTGGGCCCTCCCATGCCCATAGTGTTCTCTCAGCCAGCCCCATCCATGGGCTCTGTCTGTGCTCCTCCAGCTGAGCTTTTGGATCTTTCCCAAAAAATATACCAAGATTTGGTATGGGAAATACAGAACCTGAGGGAAGGATGGAGGAAAAAGAGAGGAGGAAGGAATTCAGAAAAGAAGGGCGGTGGTTGGGGAGGGAAGAGAACATTGTTCAGGCATCCTGACCACTCCATGAAGTAGATCATGTAATGCTTTATTTTACAGACAAGGAAATTCACCCCGGAGAGATTCAGTAACTATCAAGTTCACACAGCTGACCAGTGCAAGAGCTGACAGTTTAACCCAAGACTCCCTGGCTCCCAGTTCACATCCTACACATTTTCCCGATGAGTCAAGAGTGAATTCATTTCTGGAATTGTTAGAAGTTAGCAAATTGCCTAGGAATAAAATAATAAATCATGAAACTCAACAGATTCCAAACTCGCTGTGCTTACTGTCACATTTGCACCCAGCTGGACCCAAATTGAGGGTATTTGTTTGACCAGTGTCACAAGACAGGCACCTCTCCCATACTGTGAATGGCAGGGAAGTCCTGAGCTGCTTGTCACACCACTCAGAGATGTCTAGCACATCTGGAAAAGTCCAAGCTTCCCCCCAGAAAGATTTATTTTCCCCTCCTTATTCAGTAATTCTGGGGAAAAGAATGCTGCAGGTGGCCATGGTGCCCATCCCAGGGTTTACAGTAGTCAAGGAACCTGTCTCCTCAGGGACACATGAAAGCTCTGAGGCCCCAACTGCTACCCCACATCATTCCAGTATATATATGTATGTAGATATAGATGTAGATACAGGAAAAGATTTATATTCATGTGCAATTAGTCTCATTTTAAGATCTATGTATATAATATATATGGTACCTACATCTGCATCGTATATATGTGTGTATGAATATAGATATTGACATTAAAATAAAAGAAAATGAATTCCTCATTGGGATGTCTGTCTTGCTGACACCTTAAGTGTACATGTTTTTTCCCCATGGGCGAAGTTAGCACTATACTAACTGAAATGCTCTTCTCAGAAACATTACAAGAGGGGTTAGAGGGGTTGGAGGTGTGTAGAAGAAAGCTGCTGCCTCGCATAAAAGAGTGTGCAGCTTGGAAAAGCCCCTGTGTCTCTCCCTTTCCATTTCTGGGTGCCCAGGAGGCGCCATCGTTTTTTTTTTTTTTTTGGTTTTTTTTTTTTTGAGACGAAGTCTCACTCTGTTGCCCAAGCCAGAGTGCGATGGTACAATCTCAGCTCACTGCAACCTTGACCTCCCATGTTCAAGTAATTCCCCTGCCTCAGCCTCTCATGTAGCTGGGATTACAAGTGTGCACTACCACATCTGGCTAATTTTTGTGTTTTTAGTAGAGATGAAGTTTCACCATGTTGGCCAGGCTGGTCTCAAACTCCTGACCTCAAGTGATCCACCCGCCTCGGCCTCCCAAAGTGTCCGTTGATATTAGATCAAGACAAAGTACTCCTGGGTCCTCTCTCAGAAACCGGTTTATCATCACTCAGGCCTCAATGGAAAAAGCCCAGGTAAAGGAGCCATCATGAACGAGGAACATGAGGGCATCAACGATGCCACTGCCTCCACCCCCAAAGGAGCTATGGAGCTCACACATTGTGCCTCTGACTTTACCATGACTTGGTTTTTACAACTGAAAAAAAAAATGTAGTTGGAATATTTCAGGGCCCCTTAGAGAGGCATATACTGTGTTCATCTACAAATGTGGCTTTCCTAAAATAAGACTAGTACATTTTGATTTTGACACAAACTGAAGAGAATCATTAAGGCAGGTAGATCAAAGTGGCTTTCTGGACCATTCATGAGCTTGTGATTTCTTTGAATAGGATGCTTATTTTTCACTGCGTGTATTGCTTGAGCATATTACTCTCTCGATAATAAGAACCCTCCCTCCCATCACTCTTTTTCCTCGGGTGAATTCAAAGCCTGTAGATTCAGCCTTTTAGATAAAGGACACACCTCCTCCAAAGCTCTCCTTCCCTGATCTCTCAGTCTCTTTCTGCACCCACACCACCTGGCTCTTAAGGAAATAAACATGTGGAAGCTGCAGGGGAGAAGCCCATGAGAAAAGCCAGGTGTACGACAGGTGCACTTGGTCTAGGAGGAAAGGAGCACTTTAAATTGTCCTGATAAGGAGGAATCTGAGAGAGGACAGAGGTGAAAAGCCGGCTTTCAAATCACACCAGGTGGTGGGTGGGGATAAAAGACTTGAAAAATCAATAGGATTTGAGATAAGAGAGGAACCGTGGAGGAATTGGAGGAATTGGTGATCTGAGGCCACTAAATTTCAGAGGATGTAGGTCAAAGTCTTTGCTGTGGTCTCTGTGGCTCTCCAGGCACGGCAACAGGGCAGGAGAGAGTGACCATGGGGGAAACCCAAATTAATGGCTATACATTTAATAATCAGGAGTGAACTCACAGCATCTATAAATTTAAATATGGCCTACCCTCGGCCAGGCACGGTGGCTCACGCCTATAATGCTAGCACTTTGGAAGACTCAGGCGGGTGAATTACCTGAGCTCAGGAGTTTGAGACCAGCCTGGGCAACATTGTGAAACCCCACCTCTACTAAAAATACGAAAAAATTAGCTGGGCATGGGGGTGGGTGCCTGAAATCCCAGCTACTCAGGAGGCTGAGGCACGAGAACTGCTTGAACCCAGGAGGCAGAGGTTTTAGTGAGCCAAGATCATGCTACTGCTCTCCAGCCTACATGACAGAACAAGACTCTGTCTCCAAAAAATAAATATTAGGTTGGTGCAAAAGTTATTGCACTTTTTTCATTACTTTTTTTCTTTTTTGAGACAGAGTCTTGCTCTTTCACCAGGCTGGAGTGCAGTGGCTCAATCTCGGCTCACTGCAACCTCCGCCTCCTGGGTTCAAGCGATTCTCCTGCCTCAGCCTCCTGAATAGCTGGGACTATAGGCATGCACCACCACACCCAGCTAATTTTTGTATTTTTAGTAAAGACAGGGTTTCACCATGATGGCCAGGATAGTCTCGATCTCTTGACCTCATGAGCCACCCTCCTCAGCCTTGTCATTACTTTTAATGGCCACAATTATTTTTGCACCAACTTAATAAATAAGTATTGCCTACCCTAAATATTGTCAACTTAGAACCAAGTGAGTTGCACATCCAATGGATGAGCTCAATATTACTGCTATATGATCAATGCCTGTGGGCCAAGGCCATGCTCAGAGGGAACATCAGGCAAGGCCCTCAGCTTACTGTGACCTCCTGCCAAACATCTGACTCCCTTAGACTTGGCAGCTTTCCTGTCTGAATATAGCTGGCAGAATTCTCCTGCAAAACTCGATTCTTTTGCCTAACTTGAAACCATGTATTTGTGTGTACATATGCGCGTGTTTTCTCTAATCTAGACAACAGTGAAATAATACTATGGACTGCATTGTGTCCCCCAGAATTCATATCCCTAACCCATGATATGATTGTATTTGGAGATAGGACCTTTAATGAGGTAATTAAGGTTAAAGTCATAAGAGTAGGGTCTTAATTCAATGACTGCTGTCCTTATAAGGAGAGACAGAGGTCAAGAATGGGGCACACAGAGAAAAGGTCTTGTGAGGACACAGCAAGAAGGTGGCCATCCACAAACCAGAGAGTTCTCAGAAGAAAACAGACCTGCCTACACCTTGATCTTGGACTCCTGGTCTCCAAAACTGTAAGAAGGTAAGTTTCTGTCGTTTGAGCCATGCCATCTTTGGTATTTGGTTATGGCAGCCCTAGCAAACAAATACACAGAGTGAGATGGCTAGGAGAGCAAGCACCTGAGAGGAGATGGAAGGGGAGGGAATAAACAGGTCTTGTGGTGGAAGCAGCCATTGAAGGCTGGGACTATTGAAAAAGGAAAGCCTGTCTTCCCTAAGTTTTACCCTCAGGCAATGGCATCTGCTTAAGAAACAAGATCCCTCAGGCAGCGGACACTGAGGCCTGCTTCTCTCACTAGCTGGAAAACTTCTAAACAGTTCCAAACCAATCTCTCCCAGATAACATGCACTTCCAGCTGAGCCAAATAAGGAGAGAGCTGCAGAACAGGCACCCCACGGCCCACAACAGGATGCTTTCCTTCTTGAGGGGATCCCAAGCAGAAGCAGCTGACATGAAAATTAGATTTGCAATTTTTTCAGAACCACTGAGATGGTTGATGGGTGTGAGTCATGAGCCATTAGGAGTAAGTAGGAATGGCCAGGACAGTTCACCCAAAAGAGGAACAGACAAAATGAACGTATCTCTTTCAAAGGAATAAAACAAGCAATGAATGTCTTCTGGTCCCCCATGAGAATCAGAGGTAGAGGGTGATATCTTTCTCCACTCTGCTGTGAGTCCAAGATATATGCTTGGATATGCAGCAAGACCCATGTCAAGGTTCATTCTCTTTACCCAGAATACCATTTCAAGGATTTTTTCTAAAGGAAACAGTAAACAGAAGCAAAAAGCATACTATATGAAAAACAAAACAAAACATAATAGCATTATCTTGAATGGCCCAAAACTGGAAGTAGCCTGTCAAACAAAATGTAAATGAGTCATAGTGATCTGTATTTGCACTATAGACTACTGTCCAGACACAAAAAGGACAATTATAAACATTACATAGAAATGTGAAAAAACACTTATGTAATTTTAAGTGAAAAAGAGTTTCAATATATTGAGCACTTACTATGAGCTCAGCATTATGCTACTAATTTACATATATTATCTCTTTTAATCCTCACAGAACCCCATGGATGGGGAGGGTACCATTACTATCCTCATTGTATAGATGGAAAAATGGAGACAAAGTTGCTTAGTAATTTTCCCTAGTTCACACAGTTAGTAGAGCCAAGATTCAAACTAAGCAAAGTAATATCAAAGCTGTTTCTCTTTATCTGACATGCTATAAAAACTCTAGATTCCAGAGGATAATAAGCAAAGGTAAAAAATATGTGTGTGTAAAGGTTGGTGTGGTGGCTCACGCCTGTAGTCCCAGCATTTTGGGAGGCTAAGGTGGGTGTATCACTTGAGGTCAGGAGTTTGAGACCAGACTGCTCAACATGGTGAAACCCCATTGCTACTAAAAATACAAAAATTAGCTAGGCATGATGGCGTGTGCCTGTAATCCCAGCTACTCAGGAGGTTGAGGTACAAGCATCACTTGAACCTGGGAGGCGGAGGTTGCAGTGAGCCAAGATGGCACCACTGCACTCCAGCCTGGGTGACAGGGCAAGGCCCTGTCTCATTCTCATTCTCTCTCTCTCTCTCTCTCTCTCTATATATATATATATATATGTGTATGCATATGTGCATATATATATGCACATGCACACACACACACACTTGTGTATGTGTTATCAGAATAGAGGCATTCTGTGAGTGGTCGTATAATTGTTGCCTTAGTATCCTTTCAATTACAATGATAAGGCTAAATAATAAATTATATATGCTTGCTTTGACCCAATTCTTGTCTCCTGTATGCTTGAAGATTCTGCTCCCTCAATGTCCCCATTTTACAGAGAATAAAGCTGAAGAATAGCAAGATTAAGAGCTTTACCACAAGGCAAACAATTAGCTGGTGAAAGACCCAAGATTAAACCCAAGTTTTCCTGTTTCCAAGCTCAAGGACACTTTCCAGTACATTCTGCTGTACTCTACTGTTTCAAGGCCTTTTCAGCCCTCTTAACAAAGTAACCAGGAATCATGGTAACAGAAAATAAGTGAACCAGGAAGAAAAAAGAAAAAAGCATCTAATATTTGAATGAATCAGCCAGCATGACCACAGTAGGCTCTTTCCTTTTTTATATTTACCAAGACCCATCTTCTTGAAATTGAATCACTTTAAGCTATATTAAAAATTGTGTCTGTATGAACAAATATCCATTTTTCTGGAGTGGATTTTCCATATCATTCTTTATATTACCAAAGTGATTGATTAAAAAAAATTTAAGCAACTGGTATACAATTAGTTGAACCAGTGAGTAAATCTTAAGGAAGCACTCATTTTTTTTTTTCCTTTTAGAATTCAAGGAAGATTTGAGACGTGTACATACACAGTTTAATATGGATAGGGCATTTCACTTCCACTTAAGATGTGGAAAGTCACAAAGGAATATCATTCCCATTCTAACAACAAAACCAGTGGGATAATCTAAAAACAAGAACTTTTTAAAGCCCAGCAGAGAGTTGCAATTGAAAGGCAATCAGGTGAACTGAGTTCCAAAGAGTAGTGATCCCCTCTGAGAGCAGAGATGGGAACACAGAAGCTATTTGCCTTCTGCAGAACATGACAGAAAAGGCAGCAACTATAAAATCTGGTAATAAAGAAACAATGGAAAGTTTAACAAATTCTTAAAGGTTAACTGTAAGTTTACATGACAGTTTAATATCCCTGGGAGTCCCAAACACAAGGAAAGCCCACATCCACTAACTAGCTCTTTTGTGTAGGCCTCTAATAGGTGCCCAGGAGAAAGACTGAGTGAAGGACAAGACATCTGAGAAGCTCTCCCTCACTGGCATTCCTCTGACCTCGCAGTCTCAGACAAATGCCAGTTGCCACTGGCTGTAGGATAGAAAAGCTGTTCTTTCAAGGCTGGGCGTGGTGGCTCAAACCTGTAATACCAGCACTTTGGGAGGCCGAGGCAGGCAGATCATGAGGTCAGGAGATCGAGACCATCCTGGCTCATACAATGAAACCCCGTCTCTACTAAAAACACAAAAAAATTAGCCAGGCGTGGTGGCAGGTGCCTGTAGTCCCAGCTACTCGGGAGGCTAAGACAGGAGAATGACGTGAACCTGGGAGGCGAAGCTTGCAGTGAGCAGAGATCGCGCCATCATACTTCAGCCTGGGCAACAGAGCGAGACTCCATCTCAAAAAAAAGAAAGAAAAGCAAAGCTGTTTCTTCAAGCTACACTGACAGTAGATGGAAACCACTGACTGCAGGGAAGGGCCAAGAAACACACAAGCCAAGATTCCTACATTGATAAAGCAGAGGTCTATTCCCACTGGGGGAAGGGCAGAGTTGCTAAGAAAACTCTACCCCTGAGGTTCTAAAATACAGGACCTGATAAGACTGAGGCTATCACAGGAGAACCAAGATTCCCCCTCCTCCCACCATGAAACTTGCACTGAGCTGTAAACAACAGCAATCTACCTATGGTAAGGAAAGGAGCACAGAGAGAGGAATCGTCTATGGTATAGTATGTTGAACCTGTTGAAAGCTGGGTGGAGCAGGAACACTGATACTGCAGGTACTGTAGGCCTTACATTAAGGCCTATACTAACATTAGGTACTGTAGGCCTTACATTAAGCACAAGGTGGCAGCAATGCAGGACTGGAGTAATTTAAAGTATGTGTTGCACTAGGGGTAACAATAACAGCAGCAAAACTCAGACCCAGTTGAACTCCTGATTACATTGACTTAACACTAATTAGCTGAAAACAGAAGCAGTATGCCCATTTCTAGGCATAAATACTGTCTGCCTCAGCTCTACTATTCTTTCATACAAAATGCCTGGAAAATTTTACAAGATTCACTTAAAAAAGCAAGAAAAAATACTGTCTGAAATGATCCATTGTCAAATCTTAAAGAAGTTAACAGAGTCAGACCAGGAGATGGCTTAGACATTAGAAGAGACTTTAGAATAGTTATTACTAAGTGATCTAGTGGAAAAGGTGTACAATATGGATAAGCATGTGGAGATTTCAAAAGAAAGATGGAAACACCAAAAGAGTCTAACTGCAATACTAGAAATGAAAAACATGATATCAAATGTGAATCCTTTAAATGGGCTGATCAGAAGGCCGGAAAAGAGTAAAAGAAAGAATTAGTTAAATTGAAGATCGGTCAATAGAAAATAACAAAAAAAAAGAAGGAAAAACACCCACATGACAGAGCATCTAAAGGCTGTAGAACATAAAATGACATAAAAAACATAGCATTGGAATTCCAACCCCAATGCTTCTCCTTCCAAGGAGAAGAGAAAGAAAACAAGGCAAAAGAAGTATTTGAAGAGATAATCATCAAGAATCCTCAAATATTAATGAAAGACAACCAACTATAGGTACAATAAACTCTGAAAAATTCAAGCATAAAAATATGTTAAAAATGCACCTAGGTACATAATAACCATACTAATAAAATTAATAATAAAGAGAAAATCTTAAAAGCAAATAGAAAAAAAAAATTTCGAAGGAACAAAAGAAGAATGGTAGCTGACTCCTTGTCTAAAACTACGCAAGTCAGAAAAAAAGGATGGCATCTTTAAAGTACTGCAAGAGGGAGGAAGAAAAACAGAATTCTACACATGGTAAAAATGACCTTCAAAAATAAAGACAAAACAACTGTTTTCTCAGATAAGCAAAATCTGAAAGAATTCAATGCCAGCAGAACTCACACTATGAGAAATGTTAAGTAAAGTGACTTAAATAAATGAAAAATGATACTAGACACACGTGTGGCTATACAATTTAACAGAAGGGAAAAAAAGAAAAGGAGTAGGGAAGGAAAATGCCACAAAAACAGAAGCAAATGGGTAAATGTAAAAGATATTATTTTATTTTGAATGTCTCTAAGATAACTGTATAATGTAATAATCAGTTTATTATATCAACATTGTATGCATATATCAAACATGCATACAATGTTTGATAAACAGGTAAAATAGATGATAATGGTAACACAAAGAATAGGAAAAATTAAATGGAATTATATTTTAAGGTTTTTATACTATATATGAAGTGATATTATTTTAAAGTAAACTATTAAAAAGTTTAGTGTATATTGTGAATCCTAAAGTACGCAGTAAAAGGTAAAACAAAAAAAAACCTAATATCCGACAACACAGATAAAATAGAATCATAAAATGCTCAATTCAATGAAAGGCAAACAAAGATTAAAATGGGAGAAATAACAAATGGGTCAAATAGAAAACGAACAGCAAAATAGTAGGTCTAAACTCAATCGCATCAATAACATCATTAAATATAGTTTAAACAGCCTAACTGAAAGGCAGAGATTGTCAAATTGGATTTTAAATATATCTAATTTTACATAAAGACACTCATTTTAATAAAAACATATATTAAAAAAGGATTGACAAAAAGATAAACTATGCAAATACGAATCAAAATAAAACTGGAGTGGTTATACTAGTATGAGAAAAAAATTGACTTCAAAATGGGGAATATTACCAGGGATAAACAGGATTATCACACAGTAATAAGGGGGTCATTTAATCAAGACAAAATAACAATCCTAAATTTGTATCTTTAATAATAGAGCTTCAAACTATGTGAAGCAAGGACAAAGAGGGAAAACAGACTAACCTACAATTATGGTTGAAGATATCAACACTCCTCTACTGATAATTTTTAAAACAAGTAACAGAACATCAATAAGATATGTGACTTAAACAGTTTCAAGCAACTCGAGCAAATTGACGTCTACAGAGCTCTAACAGCAGCAGAATACATATTCTTTAAAGTGCAATGGAACATTCACCAAGATATCCAGGATCGTAAATCTCAACAAATATGAAAGTATTTAGATTATAAAAAATATGTTTCAGAGCACAATGGAGTTACTAAAAATTAAAAACAAGATGCTTAAAAAATTCCCAAATATTTAAAAATTAAGCAACACATTTCTAAATAACCTATGGGCCAAAAACGCAATTACAAGAATAGTAATTAGAAAATATTTTGGTGCAAATTAAAATGAAAACACAGCACATAAAAATGTATGAGATGCAGTTAAATCAGTGCTTAGAAGGAAAATTATAATATTAACTGCATAAATTAAAAAAGAAAAATATCTAAGCTTGCATTTTAGGAAACTAGAACATTAACATGAAATTAAACCCAAAGCAAGTAGAAGGAAATAATGAACAAAAATCAGTGAAAGAGACATCAAGAAATACAAGTCAGAACATAAATGGAAGAGAGAAAAAAAAAGTTGTTTCTTTGAAAAAGTCAAACAGAAAAAAAAGATACAAATTTTTGATATCAAGAATTAAAAAGGGAACATCATCACAGATAGTATAAACTTTTACAACAAGGAAACATAATTTATAACTTTATGCCAACAAATTCAATAGCTTAGATGAAATGGCAAACTTATAAAAGACATGAACTCTCAAAGCTCACTCAAGATAAAATATAACAATCATAATATAATATACATTTAAGAATTGAATTTGTAGTTTAAAACTTTCCAACAAGGAAAGTTCGAAGTCCATCCAGATGGCTTTAATGGTGAATGCTACTTTTTTTTTTTTTTTTTCCTTTTTCAGACTCTCACTCTGTCACCCAGGCTGGAGTGCTGGAGTGTAGTGGCTCAATCTCAGCTCACTGCAACCTCTACCTCCCAGGCTCAAACAACACTCCTGTCTCAGCCTCCCAAGTAGCTAGGACTACAGGTGCTCACCACCAAGCTTGGCTAATTTTTTGTGGTTTGTTTTTTTTTTTTTTGTAGAGACAGGGTTCCACCATGTTGCCTAGGCTGGTTTTATACTGCTGAGCTCAAGCAATCCACCCACCTTGGCCTCCCAAAGTGCTGTAATTACAGGCGTGACCCACTGGAACTGGCCCTACCTTTTAAGAAATAAATATAAGCAATTCTACACAAATACTTCCAGAAAATAGAATGGAAGGTAATACTTTCCAAGTCATTCCATGAACCAAAATTATCCCGATACCAAAATATGACAAAGATGGTACAAGAAAAAAATATTGCAGATCAATATCTCTGCAATATTAGCAAATTTTATCAAATAATATTGATTAGCAAAAAAATCAATATTAGCAAATCTAATACAGTAAAATATAAAAATGATAATATATCATGACCAAGTTGGTACTGTCACAGAAATACAAGATTTGGTTCAAAGTTTGGAAATAACTATGTAATAATTCACTACATTAACAGATTAAAAGAGAAAGATCAACTCAAAAGATGAAGAAAAAAAGTGTTTAACAAATTCAACACTTATTCATGATGAAAGTACTCAGTAAACTAGGGAAAAATGGGATTTACTCAACCTGACAAAAAGGATCTATGAAAAACCTACAGTTTACGTTATACTTAGTGATTTTTTTTAAAAAAAAGTTTTCCACCTAAGACTAGCAACAAGCAAGGATGCCTGCTCTCACTACTTCTGCTAGAACATTATACTAATGGTACTATCCAGTGCAGTAAGGTGGAAAGAAGGGAAAGAAGACAAGAAGGGAGAGGAGGAGGGAGTGAGGGAGGGAAACACAGGCTGATGTATTGGAAGGGAATAAACAAAAGTGTTTTATTTGTAGATGGCGTGATTGAATATGTAGGAAATCCCAATGAATCTACCAAACAAAATACCTACCAGAATTAATAAGTGAATTTAGGAGGACTGCAGGATACAAGGTCAATATACAAGTATCAATATTTCTATATACTAAGAGCAAACAATTGGAAATAGAAACTTTAAAATACCATTACAATAGCCTCAAAGAAAAAGTATTTATGAATAAATTTAATAAAAATTTTACTGTATTTGTACACCAAGAAGTACAAATTTTACTGAGAAATTAAAGACTTAAATAAATAAGAGATCCACAATGCAAGTAGAAGACTCATAACTAAGATGTCAATTCTCCACAAATTAACCTATAGATTAAAAGTTATGCCAATTAAAATCTTAGGTTATTTTGTAGAAATTGGCAAGCTGATTCTAGAATGTATATGAAAATTCCAATGACTTAGAATAGCAAAGTAATTTTGAAAAAGAACATCAAAATTGGAGGACACATGTTAACAGACTTCAAAACTTAGTATAGAGCCACAGAAATTAAAAAAACAGTGTGGTAATGGCATAAGAATAAACATAGAAAAATAAAATGGAGAGTCCAATTGATTTTCAACAAAAATTCATGGCAACGTTGTAGAGAAAGGAGAGTCTTTTCAAAAACTGGTTCTGAAACAGTTGGATATTAATAGACAGATGGACGGATGAACAGGAGGGAGGGAGGGAGGGGAAAGGAGGGTCTCTAATATTTATCTCAGACCATATATAGAGACCTAAATGCAAGAGCTAAAACTATGTAATTTCTTAAAGAAAACAAGAGAAAATTTTATGACTTTGGATTACTCCAGATATCCTAGATAGGACACAAAAAGCATAAACCATAAAAGAAAAAGAATAAGATAAATCTGACTTCATAACAACTTTAGACTTTTGTTCTTCAAAAGTCTAAAAGACTGCTGTAAAAATTAAAAGAAAAGCAACAATATTGGGTGAAAATGTTTGAAGATCATATATCTGACTAAAAGCATGAAAATGCAGAATACATAAAGAAATCTTACAATTTAATAAGAAAAAAGCAATTAGAAATTTTATAAAAACTTTGAATAGACACTTTACCAAAAAATGTAAACAATTAGCTAATCCATGAAAAGATGTCCACATTACTTACCTTTTATGTAACTAAAATTAAAAGAACTGACAACATCAAGTATTGATGATGTGTGGAGCAGAAAAGAAAGATGGAACATCCACTTTAAACAACTTGACAATTTCTTATAAAATTAAATATATACTTACCATACAACCCAACAATCTACTAGTTTATTATCTAAGAGAAATGAAAATCTATGCCTACACAAAAATCTGTATGCAAATGTTTATAGCGGTTCATTGAGAATAGCTGAGAACTGCAAGTAACTCAAATCTCTTTCATTAAGTGAATGGATAAACAAAATTACATCAGTACAATAGGACATTACTTGGCAATTTTTTAAAAATTACTAATACATGCAACAACATGGATGAATCTCAAAGGCATTATGTTAAGTGACAGAAGCCAAACACAAAAGCCTTCACTATACTCTATGATTCCATTTATATTACGTTCCACAAAAGTTAAAACTATAGGGACAGAAAACAGATCCATGGGTTTGGGGGTAGAGTTCGCAGGAAGGAATCCGACTGCAAAGGAACACAGGGAATTTCTGGAGGGTAATGAAAATGTATGTTTATTGTAGTGGCTACATGACTATATACATTTGTCAAATCTCACCAAATTATAAACTTTAAAATGGTAAATTTTATGAAAATTATGCCTCAATAAACCTGACATTTTAAAATGTGATGGAGTTTCTCAGGTGTATTAAATATAAAGTTACTTAACAGAAATAAAGCAATGATGGGAAACCCTCCCTCCAATCTTGGAACTCTTGAACTTTGTGAATTATGAGCCTCTAGGCCAACATTCACCTTTGGGGTCCCAGATTCATTTAACTGGGCAAAGCAATTTGCTGCCTGCAGAAACTTCTGTGTTCTGCCTTTCTTAAAGAGGCTCAGAAGATCCATATTTCTTTAAGTGACACTTACTAGTTCACTGAGTGATGTGTTAACTGAAAACACAAGCACATAGACTGAAATGCTCCTTGAAAGAGAGACTGACATTTATTATACAAAGGAGAAGGAAAATATTGAAAAGAAACTTATACAGCAACTGAACCTGGAATAATAGTACCAGAAGACAACTAGACTCTTCCACATACCCCATCACTCTGTCTTTCCCAATTCATTCTGGCTAAGAGACCAGAGAGAAGAATTTGCTGTTGTGGATGAGGAGGACAACAATACCAACACCAGCAGCAACACAGCACCAGGTATACAGAGCACCCTGAGCACTCAATAGATTGTAGTTACAAGTTTATTATGTATTCCCATTATGATCAAAGACAACCCTAGGAATAAGCACTTTAATCATCTCACTTTATAAAGGAGAAAAATGAGACACAAAGACGTTAGGTAACTTGTTCAAGTTCACACAGCTTATATGTAACAGAGCCGTGCTCTGAATTCATGTGCCACCTTCCCCATGCTACTTTAAGACACAACATGGCAATGAAAAAATCAACTTGTTTTCCTAAAAGTTGAATGTCTCCTCCAAGCGTTAGGATGTCTAGAGTTGAGGTCTTTTTGTTTCTGTTTTGGGAGGGGTGTATGTGAGAGAGTGAGTTTTGCTTCCATGCCTTACTCTTCACTGCTACTGAAATACGAACATAGAATGCTTTGATCCTATTTGGCTCTCCTAAATCACATGTGGGGACACACAGTTTTGCATCTCTTGGTAATAACCTCAAAGTCCTTCCTGAATTCCAAGACAGAACGAGGGCCTCCAGTTTCATTTGAATTTTTGTCCAAAGTAAGCAAATAGAGTATCAAATACTGAGATGAGGAGACAAGGCAGCCAGGGAATAAAAGTTTAAAGAGCTAGGTGACAACATAAAATTGTAGGAGAACTAAAAATCCAATTCCCATGCTGCCCACCTTCCAGACTCTAAGATCTCTAATCATTTCCACCAAGCTCCAACCTCAACATCAAGATTTACAAGGAGGTAGGGATAGAAGACTAAGAATTAGAAAAATTCCCAGAAAATGGACCAAGAAGAAGCCCAGTTTACCACCTGGGTCTGTGATACAATGTACTATATTAAAACATTTTCATCTCAGCCAGAGCCTCCAAAGTGGCTCCTACAGCTAAGGAGTGCTTCTCAGTTTTCACTGACAGGAATCTATTATTCATACATAGATCTAGTCCTTCTAAAAGGGCCTATTTCTGGATTTTCCCACTCCTCAGATTGTATGTTTACTGGATAATGCTGTACCATCTTTAAGATATCTCAAAAAAAGTCAATGAACTTGTGGAGTGCTTTACAGCTTACAAATCATTTTAGCATGATCCTGTTTCTCCTGTCTATGACCCATGTAACCAGTTCTTGCCAACGAGTTGTGAGCAGAAGTCATGCGTCATTTATAGGCCAGAGCATTACAAGCTGTGCAGGATGCTCCAAACTTATCTCTCCCTCTGCTAGAAAAACTACGGTATTTTGGGATGGGCTGCTTCATCAACCAACAATCTCAGGAAGAGAAAAAATAGAACCAAGTTTCCAGTAGATGTGCAATGGACATGTGATGTGAGTTGTTAAAGCCACTAAAACTGGGAGGGGGGTTGTTTATTATAGACACAAAACAGTCTTGTAGTGGTAAAAGTACTACTTATTTTATGCCTCAAAATGTATATTCACATATTCGATGAGCTAAGCCATGCTGACTTTTCTGAACCATTCATGAGTTTTCGGCTTTGATCCAATCCCTCAACAGGTTTGGTATTGCCAGTCTGAAGTACCCTAGCACTTAGAGTCCATCATGATATATTTCATCCACCATTATCTTTGCCTAGCCCATTCATATATAGATACACCCACACATGCACACACTCACACATCCTGCTTCACTGGATGGTGCCAGCTTATCAAGGACCTGACAATCCAGTACCTTCCTTCTTCCATTGGTTGAAAGCTACACAGAGCTACAGACGGATTTCATATAAAAGGAGTAACCAGCCAGAGTGGTCTCTTCCATTTTATAACCTTGGGCTGAGGAGGGGAAAGCACAGCAGATGGGACGTGGACTGCTGAATCAGATAAAGCCAAGACAGAGCGGAGAAAGTGAGATGAGCACTGGACTCAGGGACAGAGAAGGAAACAAGACTATAGAGCCTCAAACAAATTCCTAATCTTGGAAAAATCACCAGGCATTCCCCAGCCAGGCTGTTCACCAGAATCCCCAGCTGTTTGTTAAAGTGTAGATTCCTGGGCTTCATCCCAGATCGTCTGAATCTGAATCTCTAGGGGTATGAACAGGAAATACAATTATTTCATAAGCCCCCATGATATTCAGATAACCAGCCAGGTCGGTTTCCCACTGGACTGGGTAAACAATGAAGCCCCTTCTAGTTTTGAAATCTCATGGTTTATAAACAAAGCCAGGAATATCAGAAATCAGTGTCCCAAGATAACAGAACAGGTGCTAGTCTTTGCTCAGGTGAGCCTGTGCTTATTAGGTGAACTTTGATAAATCAATTGAGGGGCTATGCATATTAATATAAATAGTAAAATCTTTGAAGAAAGATTGAGACCAGGGTTAGATATGAGGGTGAACTTCCTGGCAATGGAGACGCTCTACCAAAACTAAGGTAGGCTGCAAGTGGTGAGTAACTTGTATCCCTTCTACTTGCCATATTCTGTATCTCAAGATGGGACCGACTTCATGAGTACATGGCCTCCGCATGTGAGTCACAGCCAGAAATGTTCTCAGAAGGGGCCCTGTGCTTGGTTTAATGATCTACTGGTACTGTCTTGAAATTCTTAATAATTTTATCTTTGGACAAGAGTTTTGCAAATGAAGTCTGATGAGACAACAGAGCACGTGTGTGAGCAGAGCAGGATATACCAGGCAGCAACCCATGCAAGCACAGGCCTTGGGGCACTGCATGCAAGGGGCTGTGTGCATGCCAAGCAACTGAACTGGCATACCAGAGGCAGTCCAGCCTGCCATGGGGTCCTCAGGGGACAACTAGGGACGGGACTTGAGCCCAGATGGGTAATGACAGTGGCAGCAATAGCAGCAAAGCAGCAGCAATGATCACAGCGGTGGGAAGACAGCTTGCCCATCAGTCCTTGGAGCCCATCCCTATGATATCCCCATAAACATTAACTCTCCATCTTCAGTGTCAGGACAGAACTTGCTGGTGCTCAGGCAATGTAATTTGCTAGTAAATCATTACAAAATAAAAATGTACACATGAACATTGCAATAAAATATATCCAAGAGTTATTAGAATGTTTTAGAGTTTAGAATCTCCAGTTTTGATAACTCCTGCAACATTACAAATATTCACAGGCTTTGAATTAGAAATTAAATTTTGAAATTGTCACAACAGAAAAGAATGCCATTTTCATATAAAACTTCAATGAACCAATTATTAAGAAGAAATAATTTTTGGATTAAGTTTTCCTCGTACTGAAGAAACACATTAGGCTATATAAACAGGCATTTTGATCACAGTTGACCCTTGAACAATGTCGGGGATAGGAATGCCACCCCACCACATACAGTCAAAAATCTGCAGGTAACTTTAGACTCCTCCAAAACTTTACATAGCCTGCGGTTGACTGGAAGCCTTACTAATAACATACATAGTCCATTAACACGTATTTTGTATGTTATATGTATTACACACTGTATTCTTACAATACAACTAGAGAAGAGAAAATGTTATTTTAAAAATCATAGGGAAGAGGAGGGTGCCAGGCGCTGTACCTCAAGCCTGTAATCCCAGCACTTTCGGAGGCGGGCCGATCACAAATTCAGCAATTCAAGACCAGTTTGGCCAACATGGTGAAACCCCATCTCTACTAAAAATATATGGTAGAGCATGGTGGCACGTGCCTGTAATCCCAGCTACTCGGGAGGCAGAGACAGGAGAATTGCTTGAACAGGGACCCCGGAGGCAGAGGTTGCAGTGAGCCGAGATTACACCACTGCACTCCAGCCTGGGCTAGAGAGCCAGACTCCATCTCAAAAGAAGTAAATAAATAAAAATTTAAAAAAATAAAAATCATAGGGAAGAGGAAATATATTTACAATTCATTAAGTAGAAATGGATCATCATGAAGGTCTTCATCCTCATTGTCTTCTCACTGAGGAAGAGGAGGGGTTGCTTTTGCTGTCTCAGGGGTGGCAGAGGTGGAGAAGGCGGACATGAAGGCAGAAGAGGCAGGCACATTCAGTGTACTTTTATTGAAAAAAAAGTGTGTAAGTGGACTCACAGTTCAAACCTGTGTTGTTCAAGTGTTAACTGTATATGCAAATTTTAAAGCTACTTTCAGTTGCTTATAGGCTCTCTATAAGTTACAGGAAATGCCTGAGAAAACATTAAAATGCCACTGTGTGTGTGTATATATATATATACACACACACACATATTTACATTGATAATTAAATCCAAACTTACACAAAACAGATTTGTATAAAGAGTTAAATCTTTTTAGAAAAACGGTTTGACAAGAATCATCAGTTCTAGGTATATACTGAAGACTTTTTTTTTTTTTTTTTGAAATGTCTCACTCCATCACCCAGGCTGAAGAACAGGGTGCAATCTCCACTCACTGCCAACTTCCACCTCCTGGATTCACACAATGCTCGTGCCTCAGCTCTCCCCCACCCCCACGCCCAGTACCTAAATCACAGGTGTACGCCACCACGCCCAGCTAATTTTTGTATTTTTAGTAGAGATAGGGTTTCGCCATGTTGGCCAGGCAGGTTTCAAACTCCTGGCCTCAAGTGATCCACCTGCCTCTGCCTCCCAAAATGCTAGGATTACAGGTGTGAGCCACCATGCCCAGATCCTAAAGTCTTTTTTCAAAATAATTTCTCAAAAATGTATCCAAATCCTGCTACAGCCAATAAGATTCTCCTACACAATTCCAGTAACCGTTGCGTTAGCAGAAATATGCTTCTGAAAATTAAAAATTGTCAAAAATTATTTGTAATCTTGGCAAAGAGCAACAAATGTCCTTTTCATTTTTGTATCAATTGAAGATGAAATTGATAAAAGTTTGATAAATTTTGATAACCTAGTAATTTGCAGAAAAAGAGAGGCAGAAAAACCTTATTGTCAATAAGATGACAAATTAATAAATTACTTTTTATTCTATGACACCAAAAATATTTTTGTTACTCATGTATCACTATTACATAACTATAAATAGTATAAAAAATTATAAGTACATTATATAGTAAAATATTTTAGAAGAAAAACATTTTAATAACTTCGTACTTTTTTTCCTGCTCTTTGAACAAGGGGCTCCAAATTTTCATTTTTCACTGGGCCATATTTATGATGTCACCACCCTGCTCAGAGGGTAACTATTCTGAGGTTTTGCAGGAAACTTCAGAATGAGTCTAAGATTCCCATCTTGCCAAAGGTTTTCAGTGATTTCATTCAGTACAAGAGAGTCTATGTATCCTGTAATCCAGAGACAAGGAGCATTATAGCAGCTCTATTCTCAGTATCAACATTCTTAGGAGTTTTGGGGTGTCCTTGACTTTGGGTTCCTCCTTTGGACCAAGGCCCTCATCTTCTGAAACATAAGAAGCTGTATTCCAAGACTTCATCTAATGATTCATGAAGCCAGTGTCTTTAAATAAAAATAGGGCAGGAAGGAGAGAGAGCTCATCAGGCTTCTTTGAATTTGGGCCAGTGTTTCCAAATGCAAAATACTCAACAGCTCAGGCTCCCCTGGCTTTGTAGATAAACAACAAGATGACCTTTTTATGTCAGAAAGGAGCAGTGAAAATTCCATTTCCTTGTGGAATGTTAAGTTTGGAACCAAGTTTCTCTGTGTTTCTTCTCAAGATCACAACCCACAAAATGTCTTAATAAATGCAAATTATAGGATTTCTGTGGCTAATCCAGATATTCCAACAAGTGATCTTGCCTTTTCTCCAAATACATCCTAGGAACCTCTCCCCATAAGAATGGAAATCCCCCTTTCCCTATAATGTTGCATCCTGGGCTCCTGGAAATGACATTCTGTCCAATGATTAGGTACTGTGAGAGCAGGGCATGTCCCCACTCTCCTTCAGCCATTTCAGAATGAACTGAGGCCATTTCATCAAATCCCTTCCAGAGGGGAATCCATTTCCCACAATGGAGAAAAATGCAGCCATTATCCACTCTCTACAGAACTTTCAATTCACTTTCTCTTCTTTCACTATTCCCAAACTTCCTTCGGAAAAAAAAAAAAATACTTTCCCAGGCCCCACCAGCCTGGGGATAAAACCAGGGTGGCCATAAGAGTCATGTTCCCACCCTCCTTAAAAAAAAAAAAAAAAAAAAAAAAAAATCCACTGCCCCCGCCAACCCTAATATTCAGCGGGGGTCTGGTAATTATTCCCTTTACTGGATTGCTTTAAATAACAACTCTTCAGGGTGAATTTAAAATAGAACTTGAGTTACAAAATTCAGTTAACAAGCAACCCTCCAAGAATAGGTCAAGTACATGCAATGAGGTCTACTCAATGATCATTTTACTTTTAACCTCTCACAAGATATTTAATTCAACAATAACATTCTGAAGAAAAAACCTTTTAAATATCTGTGTTGTGTTCTGTTTAATTTACTTTTTAAATAACTCTAATATAAAAACTCTTTATTAGAGTTGAAAACATGAGGAAGATCTTTGCCCAGCTATCCAATAGGAAAGGAGGAGACAGAGAGAAATCTTGACCTTTACCTCGAGGATATGAGAAGAAATGGATAAAAGTGAATTAAGTGACTGTGTCTTTCGCTGACTCCACAATGGAATCATGATCCTTGCCATTCATTCCATCTGTATCATTAACATAAACATTCTTTGCAGGCAACTGGACCAAAGAAGCAGTGGTCAGAGTCAATGCTCCCATCAGCACTAACATCTTGGCAGTGATTCAGGGCCTGTTGGAGGTGCAATGTCCACATATAAGATTGCCAGGGGTAAGTGGACTCTAGAGTGGTAACAAGCACTGCCATGGCCATGTGAGTCCTACGCAGCCAGACCCAGGAACTGTGCCTGACCCAGAGCAGCTGTAAAGTATGTATCTATAGGGAGAATGCCTGAGTGGCATCTCTAAAGAGCTTACCATCCAGCTAAAGACAGACAAACTCCACTCAAAATTTGAATGTGAAGAACAACAAATGAGTGGGTCAAATCAGAGCCATATCAGCTCAAGGCAAAAAGAACTCAGAAGGTGTTTGAGGATGGAAAGGCTAACAACTTCAGCCATTGGTTTTCCATACATATTTTCATTTGTCCACCATCAGACTGAGGATGGAGATGAAGATGATAGCTACAAAATTATGGTGATGATGATCTCATAGGGTGATAGTAGTTTACCGATACCAAATAAATGGCCCTTGCTGATGGGAGTTACTCTCAGGGTTATAACTCTCTGTACATCTTTACTGCCTAAATGTGGAACTGCCTGAGCCTCCCAAGTTCCAGAAGACACAACAAAATCATGATAAAACAATTACCTCTCTATACGGCTGGGAAACAAACACAGCATAGAAAATCATCTTCAGCCATCACATTCCTGTTGCCTCACCACTGGTAAAAACAAGTGGCCAAAAGAGCCTTCCTGCCCCATCAACTATTGAGCAAAGCAGACTTGCAAACAGGGTCCAGACTACGTCTGTGATTCTGTTTAGTGATGATGGCCTGAAAGGATCCATGAATGACTGATGCCCTCTGAATTAGCTTTTTTGAGGGCTGGCTCTGTGTTCTGGCTAGAATATCACTCTATCCTTGGATATTACTTTATTGTTCTCTGCCTTTCTTTCTTCTTTTTGCTTTAGTAGCTAAAAAAAATTTTAATGAATGGTTTAAACAGTTTATGAAGTTGTCATGTTACACACTAGCTAGGCACCAAAACAAACAATCCATTCACAAGAAATATCTCAAGGAGGAGCCATGTTGTCAACACCATCCCTGTGCTGTGCTCTTAAAAGGACTCACCGTGTTTGTTAGTCTGTTCTCGTGCTGCTGTGAAGAAATACCCAAGACTGGGTAATTTATAAAGGAAAGAGGTTTAATTGACTCACAGTTCCACATGGCTGGGAAGGCCTCGGGAAACTTACAGTCATGGCAGAAATGAAAGCAAACACGTCCTTCTTCACAAGGCAGCAGGAGAGAGAAGTCCTGAGGAAAGGAGGAAAAGCCCTTTATAAAACTGTCATGTCTCATGAGAACTTACTCACTATCATGAGAACAGCATGAGGGTAACCATCCCCATGATTAAATTACCTCCCACCAGGCCCCTCTCACGACATGTGGGGATTGCAGGAACTACAATTCAAGATGATATTTGGGTGGAGACACAGCAAAACCATATCACTATGCCAAAACCAAGACTTTTCGTGAGAATACTCTCATGTGAAATCCCACATGAAATTGGCATGATTCATTTTATGCCTTATTTGTTTATAATAACCAAGATAATAATATCAGGAAAGTGGAAGAAGGCTCAGAACTGAACCATCCTTACCTGTTCTTATCACTACACAGTAAATGTGAACTGAAATTTAAAAGGCAGGGCCAGTCAGTGGCTCACGCCTGTAATCTCAGCACTTTGGGAGGCCGAGGCAGGCAGATCATGAGGTCAAGAGATCAAGACCATCCTAGCCAACATGGTGAATCCTCATCTGTACTAAAAATACAAAAATTAGCCGAGTGTGGTGGTGCATGCCTGTAGTCCTAAGCTACTCAGGAGGCTGAGGCAGGACAATCGCTTGAACATGGGAGGCAGAGGTTGCAGTAAGCTGAGATCATGCCACTACACTCCAGCCTGGTGACAGGGCAAGATTCTGTCAAAAGAAAAGAAAAGAAAAGAGGAAGGGAAGGGAAGACAGAAAGGAAGAAAGGAAAGGAAGAAAGGGAGGAAGGGAAGGAAGGAAAGGAAAGGAAGGAAGAGAGGAAGGGAAGGAAGGAAGGAAAGGAAGAAAGGAAGGAAGGGAGGGGAGGAAAGGAGAGGAGAGGAGAGGAAAGGAAAGAAAAAAAGAAAGGCAGAGAGTTACTGACATTAAGAGAAGAAATGTTGCCTTATTCTTTTAAACAGAGATTTAGGAAACAGCTGCTTGATGGTCTTGTCTTTCCTAGTCAACAGACATTTCTGTTTTCTTTATGCCAAGATTTGTCATCTTTGCATAACATTAATACAGGCTGGGAAGGAAGGTAGAAGATTGATAAGCCTTACATTTCAGGAAAGAATAAAAAAATCTTTTCTGATGAAACTTCACCTGACTGCTGGCTGCCATTTGCATGTATATAGTTCTATGTTATCTCCACCTTCATGAAAATATATGAAAGTTCAGCCTCTCTAGGGACATAAAACCGTAAGGTTTTAGAAAGAGAAGACCCTGAAGCATCCTCTAAGGCTGGTTATTCTCCCCATAAAAGGATTAACCATGGGGGCTCTTAAAATGGCAAGCTCCTTGTATGTCTTGAAATAAGATTCAATTACAAAAATTAAATTCATATGGACAAGTCCACAGTTCCAGGAATATGCCTACTATCTATAATCAGGTGGATTTGTAACATTATTTGGCTTATCTTACAAGAGTTATGATGCAAAAGGACAAAATACAAAATGAAAGGTCTGCAGTCATCTTGTGATTAGGGAAAATATAGTGGTTATTGTTCTCAAGCCTGCTTCTACCCCAGAGCCTTTGACCTCACTCTTCTTTCTGCCTAGAACATTTTTTTAAAACCAGGAGGATGTATGAATAGCTGGTTCCTTACTTCATTCAGGTATCTGTTCAAATGCAGCTTCTCCAAGAAAGTTTCACTGATCATTCCAGGTAATGTAGTTCCCCCTACCCCACCTGTCCCTAATGCTATCTATTTCTCTTCATAATGCTAATCCCCATGTGGCTTATCAGATCTCTTTATTTATTGAAGAAATTATTAGTTTATTTATTATTATTTATTAGTAGTAGCTATCCCTGACTTTACTTATTATTATATTGTCTCTGACTAGAATATAAGCTCCAAGACATGGATTTTTGTTTTGTTCACTAGTCATATTTCTAGCACGTACAATAATATGGCACATGAGGTCAATAAATATTGAATAAATTAGGAAATAAAGGAACAACCAAGCAAACAAGTAGTTGGCCATGTCTCAAGTAGATTCTGGAAACACCTTTAGAATCTTCCCATGCTGCCACTGATCTGTGACTATCTCAAGACATTCTTGCAACATGAAACCGTGCCCTCTTTTAACAACTCTCTCCTAGCTGGCAGTGGGTGCTGAGAACATTGTGTAATCTCTCTGACCTCTATTGTTTTATTTATCAAATTAAATGATTAACTATATTCCCTTCTCATTTCCTCAGCTATTCAATAAAATACCTGCTCTGTGTCAGGCCATGTGTAGGAACAAACAGGAAATGACTAACTGGTACAATAAGAACTAGAATCAGAGTAAGTGGTAAGAAAGAAGCTGTGACCCAACAAGGGGGTGAGTTTTACGGGATGAATCAGGGTGGGCAAACAAGATGGAGAAATAGGCTTTCCAGAAGGAGGTAGTAAAAGACACAGAGATACTAGAACAGCAGAAATGATGAACAGATCAGGAAATAACTGGCCAAATGAAGTAAAGAAGTGGGAGAACAAGAAAATGAAACTTGGGTTTCTTTTACTAGCAAGAAACAAAAGAGATGAAGTGAACATGCATTGTTTACCCTTCACCACTAACACCTGCTCGCACCTCCTGCAATGGAAATAATGGTTGCAATGGTGTACAGGAGCTGAGACTCATATGGAGGATGCCTAGAACACATGAATTCCACACACACACTCTCACAAGAAAGATTAAGCTTTAAAATACTCATGTGGGTCATAGATATCGGACACCTCCCTTCTTAAAAGATGAAGAAAACAGGAATCAGAAATTTTAACAAGAAGAATGTGGTAAATTAGATATTCTAACAAGCAGAATACAATAAAACCAAGACTGAAATCCAGATTTTCATAGTATGTGCAGTGATTTTTCTTTTTCTCACTGCTGAAGTGCTTTGAACAGGAGGCTGAACAGCTCCTCAATCTAAAGATCTCCCAGCAACCACTATGGTACCTGAAATTTCCACCATTTCAGAAATCATTGAGAATAATATATGCTCTCTGTCTAGATGAAAATGCATAGCCAGACTCAAAGGGGTAGTCTTAACCCACTAGCACCTACCCACTGTGTTTGCATCAATTAATTAACCAGGCTAGAGACTACCAAACAGTGTCCCAAAAGAATGAAACAAAGAACAAGGGGAAGAAAAGAACAATGGGACAGAAATGGCTGTCCACAGAGCTGGGCCTGAACACATCAAGTACATTTTGATGGAACTAGAATCTGTAAAATCCAGAGTGTGGAAGATCAGGAGCAATTAATATAAACAGGAGGAGGCTGAAGCTGAGCCTTGTCTAGCAATCAGGAGTATGAGAGTGGCGCTGGGAGAAGGCATGGACAGGGATAGACTAGAGAAGCACAGAGCATGGTGGCTCACCCTCAACCACTCATCAACTCTCTAAACTCAAGCATCCCCTGAACTCGCAGTCTGTAAAATGGTGAGAGAGTATCACTTACATCACAGGATGCCTGTGAGGATCAAATGAAATAATGCATACAAAGTATTTAGCACAGGGATTAGTACAAGATACACACTTTACATACTGGCTATTTAAAAAGAAAAGGAGAGGAAAATAAAAGAGAAAGGAATTGAAATGAAAGCCTGATGAAGACCAACTTCACAACTTCTCGAACATCCCAAGGGCCAGTCTTGACAAAGGAGTTCCTGCTATGCACAGTTGAACAGTGTGCATGGCAGCACTGACAAGATTGCCCTTCTAAACAGACAGAAGCACCATTGAGACTTCCCTTAACACTACTTCGTTCTGCCTGGATGAGGAACCTATCCAAACAAAGATGATTAGGATAAATTATTGCCATAGCGCTTTTTAACATTTTGCTCTTGAAGCCTCTCTGGGCTTTTAATTTTTGCTAATTCATAAAAAATATTAGCCCAGCCTTTCTGTTCACATTGAGTGAAAAAAAATTCTTTGGTAAAGGTCCAGCACCTAAGTGGCTAAAACTTGAATGCAGATTATTCAGTGGTGATCCTCGTTAGTGTAACAGCCTGTCCTGGTAGCAGCTGCTGGCAGCCCTCCTAGGAAGGCTGGATGGCTGACCAGTCATGCTATGTGTGAGGGACTAAAACAGCTGCCCATACAGCCAGGCCTGACCACTGTCAGATAAAGGTAAGCCTTATCTGGCAGACTCACCAGACTTTCACAACCATGAATTTGATGATAACCTTGGTGGAGATCATCTGCCTGGTTTCCTTTTCTGGTCTGTAAGCAGAGAGAGACAAGGAAATGACACAGAGAGTCAACTGGGGTATCAGGTGGTACCGTGCTCTGTGCCTCTCTACTCTATCCCTATCCATGCCTTCTCCCCGTGCCACTCTCACACTCCTGCATGCTACATGGGGCCAAGCTTTGTCCTTCTCCTATTTACATTAATTGCTCCTGATCTTCCACACTCCAGATTTTCCAGAGTCTAGCTCCACCAAAATGTACTTGTTTTTGTTCCATTCTTTCTGGACCCTGTTTGGTAATCTCTAGCCTAGTTAATTAATTGATCAAGTTAGGGGACTCCTGGGGGCCTGGAGGCCCCCAGCCCAGCATTTTACACCTGATTTTATAAATAAACCCTACAGCCAACTAGAGAGAACCTACCATGACTCAGACACTATACCCAGTGCACTTGAAGATATTATCTCAGTTCAACTTGCAGACCACCCTATGAGCAAATTATGCTCATTCCCTACCTTACACTTGAGCAAAAAGAAGTTGTGAAGGTGTAGCACAACCTTCCTAACACCATATAACTATTGAGTGAAAAAGCTCAACCTCAAGCTAAATATGTCTGACCTCCAACAGTCACTTTTCCCACTTACATCCAGCAGCTTGGACAGCAGGATACCTATTCACAAGTATAAGTAATTATTTGACAAAATGCAAAGTCAGGACATGATTTGAGAGAATGAATGAAAGTGCTCTTATCCTAGAGGACACCTGCTTTGTCCTTATGGAGCTCCAGAGTTAATGTCCTACTTACCCCAGCTCAGTGTCTCCTTCTCCCCCTTCCATCTGCCAATGCCCCATGAGGACCCAAGCCAAGTTCCAGCACACACCTGAAACTATTCCTGGCCTTCCTTGCTCTTCAGTCAAAATATACAGGCTTATACAATAGAATAAGAGGCGACCATTTAAAATGATGTTCCTAAATAGTTTTTAATGATGAGGAAAATACTTTTGAAAGAAGGTTTATTTTTTAAAGCAGATCAAAAGTCTAGACGGCACAGGTCTTAATATGCAACAATAATGGATATGGCTTCTCACTATAAGCAACTAGAAAATGGGACATACAACCAATGGTTTCCAGATATTCAATATAGGACTGTGACTTCTGAAAAAAAAATGGATATTAGGTGAGCCCTGTTATTGCCCTAGCAATTTGATGGAGGCACTTTATAGACCATAGACAGGGAGGAGAATGCCAAGGAGGGCTTGGAAATCTTGCTGGACTGAGGATACAGCAACCTGAATTTGAGTAGGCTAAGACAGCTGGACTTTGGCGGGAAGGGGGGGGTGTGGTGCGGGCAGAATTCCAGACAGGTGAGAGACTTACGCAGAGAAAGAGCTTCAGATAACTCAAGGGTCCCCTTTAGTCTGTTGCCTAGTTCTAAGCTGTATATTAGTATGGTGAAATTCCACAAAGCCAGGAAAATTAAAATCTATGAGCTGAACACTTCCCAGAACTAAAAGCACTAAGAGAAATTTAAGCTCTGACCAGCCAGAGTAGAGACTCATTATTGATCATTGCAATATTCAGTAGAGAGTCTAGAAGGGCCATGCCACAACAATAGGGCTAAACCAGATTTAGAGTAAAGGCTACTGTAAAATTGCCCTAACGAAATTAAAAACAATCCTCAAAAGATTAAGCTGATCCCCAAGCAACAAAACTACCTTTCAGAACAAAGCCTGGCACTCATTAAATGAAACTAAAACAATAATATTATGGACTGAATTGTTTTTTCCAAAAAAATTATATGTTGAATTTCTAAACCCCAATGTGACTGTATTTGGAAACAGGGCCTTTAAAGAGGTAATTACAATTAAATGAGGTCATAAGGGCAGGACTCTAATCCATTATGACTAGTGTACTTATAAGAAAAGAAAAAGATGCCAGGGAAACGAACACACAGAGAAGAGGCCATGTAAGAACTCAGTAAGAAGGAGGTGGCTGTCTGCAAGCCAAGAAGAGAAGCTTCAGGAAAAACTAAACCTGCCAACAACTTGATTTAAGACTTCCAGCCTCCAGAACTGTGAAAAAATTAATTACCACTGTTTAAGGTATCCAGTCTGTAGTACTTTTTAATGGCAATTCTAGCCAACTAATACCAATAGTAACAATAAAAATCCATCATTAAATAATGTAAAATTCAAAATGTCTAGCATGCAATCAAAAACTAATAGACAGCATGATGACAGGAACAAATTCACACATATCAATACTAATTTTGGTAAATGGGCTAAATGCCTCCAATTAAAAGGCACAGAGTGACAAGTTGGATAAAGAAGCAAGACCCAAACGTACACTGTCTTCAAAATACCCATCTCATGAGAAATAACCCACAGGCTGAAGGAGTGAAGAAAAATTTACCAAGCAAACAGACAACAGAAAAAAGCAGGGATTACTATTCTAATTTCAGACTTGAAACAAAGATTTTAAAGAAAAAAAAGTGGGGGACATTACATAATGGTAAATGGCTTGATTCAACAAGACCTAACTATCCTAAATACATATGCACCCAACACAGAAGCACCCAGATTCATCAAGCAAGTTCTTTGAGACCTATGAAGAGACTTAGAAAACCCCACAAAAATAGTGAGAGACTTCTACACCCCACTGACAGTATTAGACATATCATCAAGGCAGAAAATTAACGAAGATATTCAGGACCTGAACTAGACACTTGACCAAATTAACTTTATATCTACAGAATGCCTCACCTAAGAACAACAGAGTACACATTCTTCTCATTTGCACATGGTGCATACTCTAAAATCAACCACACAATCAGACATAAAAAAAAAAATCCTCAGCAAATTCAAAAGAACAAAACATACCAACCACCCTCATACCACAGTGCAATAAAAACAGAAATCAATACTAAGAAAGTTGCTTAACATTATATAATTACACAGATATTAAACAACCTGCTCCTAAATGACTTTTGGGTAAATAATAAAATTAAGGCAGAAATCAATAAATTATTTAAACTTATGAGAACAAAAATACAACATATCAGAATATCTGAGACAAAGCTAAGGTAGTATTAAGAGGGAATAGTACTGAACACCCACATCATAAAGAACTCAAATTAACAACCTAATATTACAACAAGAGGAACTGGAGAAACAAGAGCAAACCAACCCCAAAGCTAGCAGAAGACAAGAGAAAACCAAAATCAGAGCTGAACTGAATGAAATTGAAATGCAAACAAACAAACAAAAAGAACATACAAAACATCAACGAATTCAGGAGTTTTAAATTCATAAGATGTATAGACCACTAGACTAATAAAGAAAAAATGAAAAGATTCAAATACGCACAATCAGAAATGGCAAAGAGAACATTAACACTGACCCTACAGAAATACAAAAACCCTCAGAAACTATTATGAACATCTCTATACACACAAGCTAGAAAACTTAGAAGAAATGAATAAATTCCTAAACACATACAACCCCCCAAGACTGAACCAGGAAGAAATTGAATCCCTAAACATACCAGTGATGTGTTCCAAAATTAAATCAGCAATAAGAAGCCTGCCAATAAAAAAAAAACTTCATGAACAGCCTAATTCTACCAGATGTTTAAGAAGAGCTGGTATCACTCCCACTGAAACTATTCCAAGAAATTGAGGAGGAGGGACACCTCCCTAACTCATTCTGTGAGGCCAGGATCATCCTGATACCAAAACCTAGCAGAGACACAACAAAAAGAAAGGAAGCTTCAGGTCAATATCCTTAATGAACATCTGCAAAAATACTCAACAAAATACTGGCAAACTGAATCCACTAGCAAATCAAAAAGCTAATCCACCACGATCACATAGGCTTCATCCCTGGGATGCAAGGTTGGCTCAAGATACACACATCAGTAAATGTGACTGATCACACAAACTGAACTAAAACCAAAAACCACATGATCATCTCCACAGATGCAGAAAAGGCTTTCAACGAAATTCAATATCACTTCATGTTAAAAAAAAAAAAAAAACCCTCAACAAACGAGTCACTAAAGAAATATACTTCAAAATAATAAGAGCCATTTATGACAAACCCATAGCCAACATCATACTGGATGGGCAAAAGCTGGAAGCATTTCCCTTGAAAACCACAGAAGACAAGAATGCCTTCTCTTGTCTACTATGCTGAATCACTCTTATTCAGCATAGTACTAGAAGCCCTGGTCAGAGCAACTGGGCAAGAGTAAGAAATGAAAGCTTCCAAATAAGAAGACAGGAAGTAAATGATCCTTGTTTGCAGACAATATGATTCTATGCCTAGAAACTCCACAGTCTCTGCCCAAAAGCTCCTTGATCTGGTAAACAACTTCAGCTAAGTTTCAGGATACAATACAAAATCATTGTGCAAAAGTCAATAGCATTCCTATATACAAATAATGTTCAAGCTGAGAGCCAAATCAAAAAATACAATCTCAGCTGGCCGCAGTGGCTCACGCCTGTAATCCCAACACTTTGGGAAGCCAAGGTGGGCGGATCACGAGGTCAGGAGATTGAGACCATCCTGGCTAACATGGTGAAACCTCGTCTCTACTAAAAATACAAAAAAATCAGCCGGCCGTGGTGGCAGGTGCCTGTAGTCCCAGCTACTTGGGAGGCTGAGGCAGGAGAATGGCATGAACCTGGGAGGTGCAGCTTGCAGTGAACTGAGATCAGCCACTGCACTCCAGCCTGGGCGACACAGCAAGACTCTGTCTAAAAACAAACAAACAAAAAATACAATCTCATTAACAATAGCCACAAAAAAAATGAAATACTCAGGAATACAGTTCACCAAGGAGGTGAAAGAACACTACAACAAGAATTACAAAACACTTATGAGTGAGAACATGCGGTGTTTGGTTTTCTGTTCTTGTGATAGTTTGCTAAGAATGATGGATTCCAGCTGCATCCATGTCCCTACAAAGGACACAAACTCATCCTTTTTTATGGCTGCATAGTATTCCATGGTGTATATATGCCACATTTTCTTAATCCAATCTGTCACTGATGGACATTTGGGTTGATTCCAACCCCATCAAAAAGTGGGCAAAGGATATGAATAGACATTTCTCAAAAGAAGACATTCATACAGCCAACAAACACATGAAAAAATGCTCGTGACCGTTTTGAATCTTTACTTGGCATAGAGCTGCCTTGTCATGGTCACTCTATGTGTCCTTCCAGAACACACTCAGATAACCTTCTCTGCTACACTCTTCTAGCCTCTACCCCATGCCCTGCCCCACAGCTCCTGTGCCCCTTGTACACGGTTCTGTCATTGCAGGCTCAGATGGTGGTACAACTTATTTATGTGGCTTTCTCCCCTACTAGACTTTAACCTTTACAAGGGTGGGGTCTATAACCTACGCATTATGCTCTCCCCAGCTCCCCACACAGTATCTTTATTGCTTTCTCTGATCGCAAATGTAATACTAGGCAATAGAAAATTCAAATCTTATGGAAATACAAAGTGCAGGCTCTGAAATGTCCCGAGATTCTCACTGTCACAAGATAACCACTGTCAATTGGGTGCATATTCTGCCAACAAGTAGTACATTAAAAATACATAAGTTGGCCGGGCGTGGTGGCTCATGCCTGTAATCTCAGCACTTTGGGAGGCCGAGGAGGGTGAATCATATGAGGTCAGGAGTTTGAGACCAGTCTGACAAACATGGTGAAACCCCATCTCTACTAAAAATACAAAAAGTAGCCAGGCATGGTGGCAGGTGCCTGTAATCCCAGCTACTCAGGAGGCTGAGACAGGATCACTTGAACCTGGGAGGCAGAGATTGCAGTGAGCTGAGATTGCACCACTGCACTCCAGCCTGGGACAGAGAGAGACTCCATCTCAAAAAAATCATAACAATAATAAGTTATCAATGTTGAGATTTTTTCCTAAGGATGAAATCATTGTCTACAGGCTGTTTTGCAACTTATTTTTATCACTAAGCAATGTAAAATAGGAGCATGATTCCTTGATGAAGCACATGGCTCTATCTTGTTCTTTTTAATAGCTGTATAGTATTCCATTTTAGGGAGAATTGTGGTTTATATAACTACTTCCATATTGATGGGCTTTGTGTTATATACATTACTTTTGCTATACAAACTATACCACCATGAGTCTTTTGTGCACATCTCTTTGTGCCCATGAAGGGGTGTTTTACTGAGATAAATTCTAGAAGTTGAAACATACAGCCTTCCTTCACCTCCGCACAGAACTGGTACAGTATCCATAACCAATGGTGACGCAAAAGCAATTAACTGACTAAATGGTGGGATTCAATAAAAGAAATGATCCTAAAAAGACAATTCCTGGTTTGGGGTAATAGCTTTTGGAGACAGGTCCCTTCCTGTGTACTTGTTTCCTTACACAATGGTTCACATAATAAACTCTTCCCCTACTAGGCAGAGAGCAAGGATCATGGCTCTCATTTATGTTTCTTCAGTTCACCAAATAGCTTCTGAGCCTACCCTAAGTTAGAAACTTGGGTGAAATTACCAACAGTAATTGCTGGTAAAACATCTATGGTGTCTGATGAAATGCTGAGCATCTTTTAGCCGCTAATTTCCCTTTATTCCCTGTCTGCCAGGAAGCTCCATACTCAGCGTTGTGTATACACTTCCTTTGGCCTAGGGCTTCTGCTATATGAAGGTGCTCTTCTGCATTCCATTGCATTGCTTTGTTACCTTTTTTAACCCATATTTCTATAGCTCTATTGTATATGAGTTTTATTGCAAACTACCTCAAACTCCTAGTAAGGGTAATAACAATAACTAATTTCTTTTTAAGGAAATTACACGTTATTTTATTTAATCCTTATTTTTTAAGTTGTCATGAAGGTAGGAGAGGGATTATCACTGTCATCTGAAATTTGTGGTAAAATCAATGAAGAGCAGGAAGATTAAGTGGTCCACCCAACATGGTAACAGCTAGGGGAAAACATTCACAAATCTAACTGGGTCTCACAACTTTATAACTTAAAGAAAAAAAAACAAATGAGAATGAACTGATTGCACTGAGTCAAATGAACACCTATCTCCTCTCTTCTCCCTTACAGATAAGTAGACTCACCTCCTCTCACCTGAGGTCCCACATTCTCAAAGTAAACAAATAAGACATTCCTAGAGGAGGGATAGGGAAAACAGAACCTGTCTTAGCATCAGCCCTGTAGCAAGATTCAAGTTGCTGCTGCATCACCAGCACCAAACACCTGGCACGGTCCTCCACCCAGACCTCATAAGTTTCTCCAATGTTTCTTGTTTCCTGCCTAATTCTTCTGGCAATGTGAAACCATAGGACAAAAGGAGTAAAGGAGAAGGGAGGTTAGGGGATGGGAATGGAGGAGGGAGAAAGGAAGAAAGAGAAAGAAGAGAGAGAATGTTAAGGAAATTGGACTGTTGGATAGAACAGCCCGTGAAAAAGTAATTCCGATGTCCAAACGAAAGCCCTTGCTTTTCTTCTTAGCTTTTCTCTGCTTCTATTTTCTATTTTGATGGGGGTACAGAAGATGGTGCTTTTTATGCTGTTGCTAAACAAATAGGACTGCGAGCTACATTTCACAATTTCTGCAGCGATTTCATGTCATTTTGGCACTCTGCTCAACTTCCAACAGTTATGGTTTCTTTCCTCCCGTGGGAAGCTTGGGCAGCACGGGCCTCCACCCTTCCCAGCACCACACATTTGTTTATGACTCCATGCCCTGAGCATTCCACAGGCTGGTTTCTACCGATTTTCCCACCAACCTCTCCTGACTCAAGGCTTTTCTCTGACCCCTGGCATCCTTGATCTCCTCCTTCCTTGGAGCTTACTTACCTGACTTTCCAATGGCTTTTGAAACTCATGGGTTGTTCTCTAGCCTAGATATTCAGGTGTGCTATTTCCATCTGCTCCCTAGCTGATGAAGCAAGCATGGTACCACTGTGCCCACTGCCCTAGCTCTCTGGACACGAGACTCTCAGCTAAACAACAAAAGTTGTAGAAATAGAACAGTGCTAAGAGACTTCCACTTTGAAGGAGTTTCGTACACCACTTATTTAAAATGCACGTTGGCAGAACAAATGTCTGGCACTTTCATGAATCCTGCATAGCAGTTTAATGTTCTTTAAGCAAGCAAGGGTCACTCAAAATCAGGGAAAATTTGCACTAGCGAATGGTGAAATTCCAAAAATGTATCTCTCTGGGGCAGAGTTGCTTTCTTGACGACTCACAGGCAGCTTCAACTTCACAAGCACAAAACTGAACCGGTCATCTTCTCCCATCCCAGCCCTCTCCAGGCTCCACATCTCAGAAAAAAAGCACTTCTGTATGTTCAAAACAGAAATGCTGCAATCACTCTGACACCTCCTTCTCCCTCATTCATCGGTACTTTTACCTTACAGATATTTCTCCAATATATTCATTACTCTCCAACTTCATTTCTATCATACCTTTTAAATCACCATGATCTTACTGCTAGGATATTTCTGTGGCCTCCTGGCTTGTCTTCTTGTCTCTTCAATCAATTTCAACACTAGAGGAGATTTAAGAACTAAGCCATCACATAAACACCAATGGCTTTCTTCTGCTTTTGAAATTAAGTACACTGACTTGGCTTTGGCTTACAGAGGGCTGCATGTCCTCCAATCTCATCTCTCACCATTCTACACCATATTTGCCTTCTTTTAGTTGCTCAAATGCACCACACCCTTCCCCATCTCTCTGGTCTCAGCTTCAATGCCACCTTCTCAGGGATGTCTTCTAGACCCTCTAAACTGAGCTCCCATGGTACCCTGTATTTTTTTCATATTTAGGAAAATAGAAATAACATTGTTATTATCTGTTGAATGCCTATCTCCCTGTTCTCCATTCCAATTCCAAAACTGTAAGCTTAGTGAGGACAAAGACTATACAAGTTGCTATCCTACATTCTGGGAATGCAAATGTGAATAAGACAAACTCAAAATAAATGCTCAGTAAATGTCTGTGGAAGGACAGATGAAAAATGAAAGGGGAGAAAAGAAGATGGTTGGTTGGTTCTCTTTTTTTAACTGATTTCTCCTTTATGTTTGGAATAGAGGAAATAGTTTCCTAGATGACTTGAAGGAAAACTCTTTTTGAAAAAGTGTATGTGTACGTATATTTTTTCTTCATTACTTTAGTAAGGGAAGTCCAGAAAAATCCAACCTTAGACTTACAGAAAAACTTGGTAAAAAATGGAATCATTTGAAGAAAAGGTGCCAATTATAAATAAAGACCATCTATGTAGGGAAAACTCAATATGGCAAAATTCCATTTTCCTAGATTCCAAATAACTGAAATAAGTCAAGAACTGAAGGCATCCCCTAGTGGTTATTTCACTTTTTTGTATGTTAATTTTCTTTACATAACCCTTTCTCTCCTCTTTCCAAAAGCTGCACACATCCCTTGGAGATATTCCAAATCTTTGCCAGAATCAGTGTAGCTCTAGAATCCATGGCTCTGAGACACCAACAGATCTCTCAAATGAAAATGGAGAATGTCTAACCCAAAATGCTCTGCAGTGAAGCTCGGCACAAGCACCCCTCACACAAGAGGAGCTTTCCCTGGGTTCAGGGCTACTGTAGAGACCACAGAGCAGACACCTCCATTCCCACAAACATCCCTGTCCACAGCAGTCCCCTTGGGAGACTGAACATGTATTCCAAATACAAAGCTGTTACCCAAATTAATTTTGCAGCTACCTTTTCCAGACCTTTAATGGTGGCAACTTTTCCTGTTGAGGTTCAAAGAATGAGACATTTGGAGCCAAGCCTGTTACACAACTGGAGAACCAAACTGAGAAATGAGTTTGTGGTTTTCAAAATACCTGCTGCTCTTATCATGGACGTAGAAAGTCTCAAGTCTCATTCAACTTTTCTGCAGGGGCTTCCTGAAAAACTGTCTTGAACTGTAGCAGCACATCAGAAAACTGTCCTATGCATTTCCCATGACAGTGCAGGCTGTGGATCAGCTGCATCAGAAACCCAGGGTTGGGGGAGCTTGCTAAAACTGTAGATTCTGAGCCCTGCCCTAAACCTATGAGGAAATTATGCTGAATCCATGGATAGAGAATCACAAGGGAGACTGACAAGACCTAAAGAATATAAGGAACGGTCATAGGAGCAGCAGGAGGCAGAGTGCTCCAGGCAGGGGGAACAACTCAGGAAGCCTCCAGCATAGGGGTGTCCTTCAGGGACTGGAATAGAGTCCTGTGTGATGGGGTGGAAGGAGAGATTGAAAATGGGGAGTCAGTGGAGAATGCTAAATGGGACAGTGCTCTGGTGACTGGTGTTTTATAAAGACTGCTCAGATGCTATGTGGAGGAGACATTTGGAGGAACAAAAGAAATCAGAAGACAATTCAGGTTTGAACAAGGCTGGTAAAGGTGGAATAGAGAGATGTATGAGCTCAAGGTACAAGATAGAAATGGCACAAGTTTATGGGCTGAAGGCCAGGAGTTGGGAGGGGAGATAATCTGGGATGACAGTCAGGTTTGTAGCTTTTACATGGTGGAGAGCAGTGCTATTTGCTCTGATGGGCAAGCCTGGGAAGGAACAGGGTGAATCAAGAACTCCCTTTGGACATGTTCACTGTGGTGTGTCTTTTCTTTAAATTGGAAATAATTCCACTTGCCTGCCTGGGCATGGTTTTTGTGATGACTGGAGATGATACATGCAAAGCACCTCAAGAAACATGCTAACAGCTCAATGAATGATATCTATTTTTAATTAGTATTATTATAGATACAATTTAAAATATTTGTTGGCACACTGAACATGTTTAAATCAGTATTCATTTCTTATTGTTGTTATTGTTCTGAAATACCATTTGCTGAAGCAGGAATGAACGACAGCTTCCATGCCCGCTCAACCTCAGAGACATCTTGCCTAGAGATTTTCTCTGCCTCCCCTTAGCCCAGCATAGGATATCTGATACTGTACAGCTGATCCACTTTGTTCTTCTTGCTGAAGAAGAAACATCCAGAACTGGAAGAATGATGGCCTTAAGGACTTGTAGGTGAAGGCAATTTGTAAATTCTCAGTCTCACATGCCAGTGCTTCTTTCCTCTTTGATCCCACCTTTGCACCCCTCAAGCCCATGAACCTTCTCAAGGTTTCCCAGGACTGATCCAACCACAATTTCACCACTCCTGAGAGTCAAAGATGTTGCAAAGACAATTAATCTTACCCTGAAAATCCACAAGTCAAAGGAGCCCTCACTTGATGAGGAGAGGAGGTGGGTGATGGCTGGGGAAATCAAATCCCTTAAGTACATTTTAAGTGCTTTAATGTGATCAAGAATGCAGCCCTGTTTGCACAAGAAGAATTCTGATGGGCTCCAAGGAATTAAGTGATTCTGAAAATATTTGCTGGAGGAATCTGAAAAGCCACTTGGGAGCAAACAAAATATCACTTCGAATAAACTATTCCCCAACATCAGGTGACAGCTCAGCCTCTGCAGCCATTTATCATGTCTTATTGGGGGGTGGTAGAGCCAACATCAAAAGCCTTATGTTTCCAGAGGTACAGAAAAGTGACAATTGTGGCTAAAGGGACAAGTAAGCTGGGAAATAAAAATTATTCAATAACTACAAAGCACCTAGTAAACAACATTAATGAGGACAGACTTGGAGCTCATCACACCAGCCTCAGCAACGGACAGTCAACGGACAGTCAAGCCTGTCTGTGCCAGGACCACAAGCAGAAGGTGAGGGCTCACAGTAAAAGTATCAGGAAATCTCAGGAGCTGGAGAGCTCAACCCAGAGGCAGGAGCAGTCCTTACCAAGGGACCACACCATTACAACCCAGCCATTCTGTGAGTTTATGATTAAAACAATTCAATGAAAGGGAGAGGGGTGGTGAGGGGCAGAGAGCAGGCAAGCTGAGATGGTGTTGATGCAGTTGCCAGTCCCTCCTCGTTCATCCTGGTAGGACTGGGCTTCCCCCACCTCTCCAGATAGAGAGGCTGGCATGCAGGCAATCTAACAAGGGAGAAGGCAATCATCGGCTTGAAAAACTTCCAACATTACTGGGACTGATACAAATGTCTGTCTATGGCTGCATTCACTGACCAATGGAATGTGAGACTACTACATCATCCTCTCCCCAAAACTTTGTCCAAAGAGCATTTAATCCAGACTCTGCCCCAAAATATTGCATTACCAGCACCAGACTAGACACAAGCATATCAGGATCATTTATAAATTATCTTCTAGAATCAATATTGTGAAAATGGCCATACTGCCCAAAGTAATTTATAAATTCAATGCTAATCCCATCAAACTACCATTGACTTTTTTTTGCAGAATTAGGAAAAAACTACTTTAAATCTCATATGGAACCAAAAAAGAGCCTGTATAGCTGAGACAATCCTAAGCAAAAAGAACAAAGCTGAAGGCATCACGCTACCTGACTTCAAAGTATACTACCAACGTATAGTAACCAAAAGAGCATGGTACTGGTACCAAAACAGATATATGGACCAATAGAACAGAACAGAGATCTCAAAAATACTACCACACATCTACAACCAGCTGATCTTTGAAAAACCTGACAAAAACAAGCAATGGGGAAAGGATCCCCTATTTAATAAATGGTGCTAGGAAAACTAGCTAACCATATGCAGAAAACAGAAACTGGACCCCGTCCTTACACCTTAAACAAAAATTAACCCAAGATGGTTTAAAGACTTAAATGTAAAGCCCAAAACCATAAAAACCCTAGAAGAAAACCTAGGCAATACCATTCAGGACATAGGCATGGACAAAGACTTCCTAACTAAAACACCAAAAGCAACGGCAACAAAAGCCAAAATTGACAAATGGGATCCAGTTAAACTAAAGAACTACTGCACAGTAAAATAAACTATCATCAGTGCGAACAGGTAACCTACAGAATAAGAGAAAAATTTTGCAATGTACCCATCTGACAAACGTTTCATATCCAGAATCCACAAGGAACTTTAACAAATTTACAAGAAAAAAAAACGAACAACCCTATCAAAAAGTAGGTGAAGGATACAAACAGACACTTCTCAAAAGAAGCCATTTATGCATCCAACAAACATATGAAAAAAAGCTCATCATCACTGGTCATTAGAGAAATGCAAATCCAAACCACAATGAGATACCATCTCACACCAGTCAGAATGACGATTATTAAAAAGTCAGGAAACAACAGATGCTGACAAGGCTGTGGAGAAATAGGAACGCTTTTACACTGTTGGTGGGAGTGTAAATTAGTTCAACCATTCTGGAAGGCAATGTGTCAATTCCTCAAGGATCTAGAACCACAAATACCATTTGACCCAGCAATCCCATTACTGAGTATACACCCAAAGGATTATGTATCATTCTATTATAAAGACACGTGCACATGTATGTTTATTACAGCACTATTTACAACACCGAAGACATGGAATCAACCCAAATGCCCTTCAATGACAGACTGTATAAAGAAATCGTGGCACATATACACCACGTGAGACTACTACATCATCCTCTCCCCAAAACTTCGTCCAAAGGGCATTTAATCCAGACCCTGCCCCAAAATATTGCATTACCAGCCACAAAGAAGAATGAGTTCATGTCCTTTGCAGGGACACGGATGAAGCTGAAAGCCATCATCTCAGCAAACTAACATGGAAACAGAAAACCAAAAACTGCATGCTCTAACTTATAAGTGAAAGCTGAACAATGAGAACACATGGACACAGGGAGGGGAACATCACACACTGGGGCCTGTTAGGGGATGGGGGGATAAAGGGAGGGAGAGCATCAAGATGAATACCTAATGCATGCAGTGCTTAATACCTAAATGACGGGTTGATAAGTGCAGCAAACCACCATGGCACATGTATGCCTATGTAACAAACCTGTACTTTCTGCACAGGTATCCCAGAACTTAAAGTAAATTAAAAACAAATAGAAAAGACAAAAAATAAAAATAAATTATCTTCTAGCCGTAGACCATTCAAACGATCAGTAATCTTGCTTATCCCTATCAGGATTGCAAGGGAGGTAGGAGATCAGAACCTAGAAGAGTGACAGTAGACACAAGCCTTTCTACTGCACAGCTATTACCAAAGGATCAGGACTTGCATCTTCTGAAAGAGAAGTTCAAAAGAGGCAGGGTTGAGAAGTGTTTATTTTTCCTTTTATCTTTTTAGAAACAGCAGGAGGTAATCAGCTTGTGAATTAAATAGAGACATTTGTGTGGTTCTACCTGCGACCTCCCAGCTTGCTGTACACGGCTCAGATTGCTTTTAATAAAGCAATAGGATAAAGGGGTATAAACACCACACTCACACATGAAATGGAGAGTCGTACCAGCTCTTCCTGCTGCCCTCCCACACCGCCCCTCTATGCTTGATTCCCTGCTACCCAAGAGTAGAAGCACTGCGCTCTCAGACAGGTGAGAATGAATGGACGGCCTGCAGCCAGACTTTACCTAAATGCCACAGCATCTAGAGGAACAGGGAAGGGCAGCTTCTAGGGAAAAAAAAAAAAAAAAAATCCTTCAAGATTGAAGTGTTCCCTGTGAATTCACAATACTGGGGAAAATGATCACAAACAGGCACATAAAGAAATGAGCATGGGAATACAAAAAAAAAACCGAAAAGGGTGATAGAGTCATGAGGCAGGGCACCTGCTCTGAGTGTCAGGGAAAGCCACTCCAAGGGTGTGACACTTGGGTCAAAGCCTAGAGGATATGCAGAAGGCAGCTTCCAGCAAAGCGGGCAAAGAAAGCGGCATCAGCAGTACACACTGCATGAAGCTATTCCCAGCCAGGTAAGGGGAAAGAAGAGAACAGACTATTCGCAAGGAACTGAGCACCAGGCAGTTCCACCTCATCTATGTACCTGAAACGGCGGGTGCACATGCACGTGTGTAGTTATATCGAAAATGTTTCATGTTCCTTCCATAGCTGGAGCCTTTTTAAAATGTATTTATCAAGTTCAAGGCAGGCCCAGAGCATGGAAATAAATGACCAGATGAACACATCAGCCTGGTTCAGCAGGCCATGTCAACAGACCATAGAAAACCATTCCTCACCAACATCAAGTCTTCCTTTCCTTTTCACTCTGAGTGTCGCATCCCCCGGCTTTTCCTCTGTGCTCTGGGGAAACCTTCTGTCAGTCACCCACGGAGTGCAAGGCACCTTTCCCTCCAAACAGTTTGGAACAGACAGAGCTCCCTCCCATTTCACAATGAGCTCGGCCAGATTTATGCTGGGTCATTGAGCTCCATTAAGGTTGCCATGGTTACTCCAGGCCTGTATTACCTGGACTTCTGATGTGCTGGATGCAGGGGCAACAACTGCTTTGCTTCTTCTGTAATTTGCCAGAAAAGTGGCAGAGAGGCTCAAAAGGTAGAAATGCCAGACAAGAAAGGTGCCACGGAGTTAAGAGAGATGGTTGGTGGGGAGAACACATCATCCACCAATGGAAAATGAGGCTCTTTCCTAAACCCACCAACCTGTGAGCTTCACCAGGGTGGGGCCTGAGATAGATAAATCTTGGTATCCCCTAGCACCTACAACAGGGCCTAGCACATAACAGATGCTCAATAAATGTGACTGATTTTGTGGCAAGAAAAAAAAAGTAGCCTAAGAATTCAAAGAATCCATCTTGGACGCTCCTGTTTTAAGAAGACAGGGGATAATGAAAAGATTACAGGTAAAACTATGCCTCTCTCATTGCAAACCGAAGATCACAAAGAAACTTTTCCAGGTAAGAGAAAGGACATGAATATGTGCGAGGGGAGGCATGTCAGTTTCAGTCCTCCAAGAAGTAAATGTCAAGAGAGCAACAGATATGCAAGAGATTTATTTGGGGAAATGTCTGTAAAGGATGAAAGGAAAGAGCAGTAGAGGAGAGGAGAACGTTTGGTTCACAATGCAAGTCTAACACCAACGAGAGGAGAAAGAGGGAAAAAGGAGGATTGGCTAGAAAGAGCCTCATAGTGTAGACCAGCTCTGGGAAAGTCTCTGCCGGGTGGATCAAGAGGCTCTGAGCAAAGGTTGCCCATTCGAGGGGTCCCACACTGAGCAGGAATGGCGATCTCTCCTGTCCTCACTGTGCCCACTGGCTGGGTAAGGCCCACAGGAAGTGTGGTCTCAGCATGAACATCACAGTGGACCCAAAAGTGGGCAGCTGAGTCTCTTCGGCAACTGTGCTCCCCACAGCGAGGAGATCTGTGAGCAGAGCCATCTCCATGGCCACCCAGGGGCTTCAGGAGTAGAAGAGGGTTGGGGAGGAAGCAGAGAAGATCCTTGGGAGGCTGCAGGCTGGAAGGAATGTGGTCAGAGGTGAAGGGAATGTCTTCGGGGCACAGGAGCAGGACAAGAGGTGGCTGGGAGACTGTGCTTATCCCTGCTGTTTGTCTGCCCAATGTGTGTTCTGCCCTTCTTAAGCACAAAACCTCTGTATATCCCTCTAGATCCCCTTGCATCCGGAAGCAGCCATGTGACCCAATTATGGCCAGTAAGGTATAAACATGGAAAGATAATTCTACTGGATGTTCCTAATAAAAAGAGACTGGCAAGTGCCTGATGCCCTCCCCTCTTCTCCTTCCTACCTGGACCATGGATCCGAGGCCAACAGGAAAGCAGTCATCTCACTACCACGAGATAACAAGCAGGGGAACGAAAACCACATGCTGGAGATGGTAGAGTGCAAAGATAGGTCACACCTGGAAAACTGACACCACGGCAAAGTTGCTGCCCGTGGCAATCCCACCTCCAGAATTCTTGTTATGAGAGAGAAATAAATCCACCTGGGGTTAAGCCATGAAGTCAAGCTAGCATCCCATGCAACCAAATGCAAATCCTAAATAATCCAAAGGAGACTCAGGTGGAGGGCTGCTCCGAGGTGAGCTGCAGGCCTACCTCCTCATCGTTCAGAAAAATCAGCATTACTCGTCACTGCAGCTGAATATCCTCGGCAGGATCAGAGCCCAGAGAGGGGGGTGGGCATGACAAAGTCATTCTGTCTTACGAATGGACAAGTCCCAAACTCTGCCCTCAGGTAGTTTGCAATCTAATTGAGGAACTAGAGCAGAGAAATTCTACACTGGTCTTAGTATTCACCTTTACATTCTATAGTTTCACCGCTATCAGCTTGGGCTTTCATTCCTCTGCCACTGTCTTACCCACACACAAACTGTGACGGACTTTAGTAAGAGCCACATCATCCTTTCCCCTTTCCACCCAGGGAAGGCTTGGACTCCTCCCTGCCTTCCAGGCCACCCATATCACTCAGTTAAGGTTAGCCCTTGAAATGAGACCATTTACCTGCGTTGATGTCATCTGCAAACTTGAAGATTTCAGACCACAAAAAAAGAGTTAAAATATACCTTTTCCCATCTCAACAGACTTATGACAATTTACCCCTAGAGACCCTCAGAAAATTATTTGCCTCCCAGATTCCAGTGATAGTAAAGCAGCACCCAAACCCACCCATCCCCCATCCCCACTCACTAGCACTGGAAAGCGATCCAACCCTTCAGCTGGTCTACCAGCAGGAACTCCTGCTTCCAAAGCTCAGGAAGAGGCCTGGCACAAAGCAATTACCCTGCTAGATCCCCTCGCATCTAGAAGCAGCCATGTGACCCAGTTATGGCCAGTGAGGTGTAAATATGGCAACAGAATTCTGCTGGATGTTCCTGATAAAAAAGAGACTGGCAAGTGCCTGATGCCCTCCCCTCTTCTCCTCCTTCCTACCTGGACCATGGATCCGAGGCCAACAGGGAAAGCAATCATCTCACTACCACGAGATAACAAGCAGGGGAATGAAAACCACATGCTAGAGATGGTGGAGTGCAAAGATAGGTCACACCTGGGAAACTGATAGCATGGCAGAGCTGCTGCCCGTGGCAATCCCACCTCCAGAATTCTTGTTATATGAGAAAAATAAACCCACCTGGGGTTAAGCCATGAAGTCAAGCTAGTATCCCATGCAGCCAAATGCAAATCCTAAATAATCCAAAGGAGACTCAGGTGGAGGGCTGCTCTGAGGTGAGCTGCAGGCCTACCTCCTCATCGTTCAGAAAAATCAGCATTACTCGTCACTGCAGCTGAATATCCTCGGCAGGATCAGAGCCCAGAGAGGGGGGTGGGCATGACAAAGTCACTCTGTCTTATGAATGGACAAGTCCCTAACTCTGCTCTCAGGTAGTTTGCAATCTAATTAAGGAAACAGAGCAGAGAAATTCTACACTGGTCTTAGTATTCACCTTTACATTCTATAGTTTCACCGCTATCAGCTTGGCCTTTCATTCCTCTGCCACTGTCTTACCTACACGCACACTAACCATGGCGAACTTAGTAAGAGCTGCATCATGCTTTCCCCTTTCCACCCAGGGAAGGCTTGGACTCCTGCCTGCCTTCCAGGCCATCCCTACCACTTTGTTAAGGTTGGTCCTTGAAACGAGACCTGTTTATCTGGCTTGATGTTATTTGAAAACTTGAAAATTTCAGACCACAAAAACAGAGTTAAAATATATCTTTTCTCATATCAACGGACTTATGACAATTTACCCCTAGAGACCCTCAGAAAATTATTTGCCTCCTAAATGCCAGTGATAGTAAAGAGGCACCCAAACCCACCCATCCCCCATCCCCACTCACTAGCACTGGAAAGCGATCCAACCCTTCAACTGGTCTACCAGCAGGAACTCCTGCTTCCAAAGCTCGGGAAGAGGCCTGGCACAAAGCAATTACCCTGACAAACAGCTGTACAGTTGGCAGTCATGGAAAAGAGATTTCCAGGCCACACTTCACCTGTCAGCATGTCAATCTCAGATGTCAGCAGCAATGTTGGTTTACCACCATGACTCCAAGGTCAGGCCCTGGAAATCTGATCAGTCCTCTGTGTTTCACGAAGACACAGCTCACGGTCCAGAAAATTAATTAAGGTCTCCATAGGAAACACAAAATCCTAGTCTTTGAAAAGTAAAATCGACTCCTCTCCCCTCTTCCTCCTGTCCCCTGGAGACTTACACAAAGTCAACCTTCTCATCTTAGCACAATTTCTGTATCCCTTTCTAATTGCCTTCACTGAAAAAGTTCCCTCTGGACCTTCCTAGTTGTTTCTTCAATCTGGAGGAAAAAACCACTTGATTAATAATTATGTAATTACATTTTCAATTTGGTGACCAGTCTCATTGGATGAAGTGACCTCAGAGCTGCAAAAATGAAGTCCATCAATGATTCTGACATCTAAGTCTTCAGTGAAAGGGGTGCCACAGGAGATAGGGTGGGGTTGTGAGCACTGCAGTCACTGTGTGGTTAAATGACTGGCATCCGCCTTTTTCAGAGACTAAGAATAAACTTACCCCTATTAAGTAGAACAGATACCAGTGATGAAATCAGGGCAGTAGAAGCAGGCAAAAGCTGGCCCCTTGGAAAAGGTACCTGAGAAGAGGAGGCAGAAAAGGCAGGATGCTGTGTTCTGTTCCGCACCACTTCACCTCCCACCCCCTACCCCAAGATTGCTGAAATATTCATTACCCAACATAGACAGCCTCACTCCCAGGCAGACCTCAAACCCCCAGCTCCTTCACCCGGAGTCTAACATCTTAGCCAGTCACCCTACCTACTAGGCTCAGGTTTGCCAACTGCTCATCATTTACTGATCTCCACAGCCTGGACCAGACTCTGTGTCACCTGCTATTATATAATGAGATGGTTTACAGGTCGACCTAGCTATCTACAGTTCCCAGTTATTCCATCAAATACCAACCTAGGTGTTGCTGTGAAGGCATTTTGTAGATGTGATTAAGGCCCATAATGAGTTGAGTTTAAGAAAGAGATTATCCTAGGTAATCTGGGTGAGTCTGATTCAATCAGCATTAAAAGCCTTAAGAGCCAAACTGAGGCTTCCTTGATGAAGAAGAAATTCCACCTGCGGACTCAAGAGTCAGCTCATGTTTGAGTTCCAGACCGCCCTTCTGGAAAACCTGCAATCTGGATTTTGGAGTTGCCAAGCCAGACCACCCCTCAGCCACATAAGCCAATTCCTCACAATAAATCTCTTCCTATATATCTCCTACTGCCTCTGTTTTTTCTGGTAGAACTCTGACAGATATATATCATTAGAAAGTTTGCCTTCAATCCACTCACCTAATTTTACTAAAATAAATGTATTTTACACACAAAATTTACCTGCTTACTGTAAGTAAAAAACTAGTGCCACCTTCCGTAATAGAGAAATACAATAAAATCAAATGCAACGCCATGGAATTCCAGTTCGATGCTCCTGCCTGCCACAGGCTCCAAGCATTTGGAGCTGGCTCATCCTGCTAGTGTCAGAAAGAAAATGAAAGTTGGTCTGGTGCTGGGAGGTATGTACATCAAGGACAACATCTCAGGGAGATGCTTATCAGAAGGAGTGATGGAGAATTGAGAAGAGAATATGTTTCCAACCACATGACCCCTGTTATTTAATTCTATATCCATGTATGTCCCATCTGAAATCATCCCAGGTGCAACCAGAGGTTTCCATCGGGCACTTGCAGATACAAGACTCCAGGGTTGTGGGCAAGTAGCCAGGGAGCACATGAAAGGCTTTCATTCTCAGTGTCGGGAGCAATTGCCTTGATGTAACTGCAGGGGAGCTGCTAGTGCCAGAACAGACTAAACCCACATGTCCATCTTTACTGTGCACCCTGAGAACACTGCCCAGCAGAAGGCTTTCTACTGACATATCAGGGTGGCAGGTTCATGCCTCTCCCTCAGTAGGGGAAGCAGCAGAAGCCACAATCATCACATCCCTTCCTGAACAGCAGTAGGAGGCATCACCTCAAAACTCTCAGGTTGTGGCTTCTGGGGCTTCCTGTACCAAAGGGGAAAGGGTCCCAGGCCCCAGGAAGTAGTATTCAAGAGGAAGTAGCCATTGGTGACTTTTCTGCCTCCTGAGAAACACTGGCTCTGTGCCTATCTGCCATGACATTGTCTTTGGGCTCCACTCCCCATGTACAGGAACCAGATTAGTAGTCCATCCTTCAGAGCTCTTTTCTAATAACCCTGCCTGTGTTACTGGCTAACTTTTTATTTGATAATTGGCTCCAGTTGCTCACGATTGACTTACAGCAACCCAAGCCAGCAGAAAGACCCAGTAGGTGCTTCTGAGGCAGGGATTGTAATATCTTTGGAAAATCCAAAAAATAAGCCAAATAATGGAAAGGAGATGTGCTTTAGGATACAGCAGATGAGGATTCAAATCCCAGCTTTGGCATTTTCCTGTGGTGAGATCTTGGAGCAAATTACACAAATCCTCTGACCCTCGGTCTCTATGAAATGGACCCTATAATAGGACAATGCTAGATGCCTGACATTTGTCATCTTTGGATTAAATGGCCTGAATTTTCCTTGGGAGCATCATCTCCTCCCACTGTCAGTCCATGTGCTGTGGATGGAGTGGACCTTGTTCCTCTCCTGAAGCACCTGGGGCACACACATGACCTGGCTCTGGCCAAGCAGCCTTGTCCTCCTCCTGGGTCCAGGTATGAACATGAGACTCAATGTATCCACTGACAGCAAACGCTGGAGCCACTGGGCAAAAAGCACTTTCTTTCGACTTAGGTTTCTAAGCTGGTAGAATGGAAGCTGGAGCTACTGATGACCATCTTAGTCACCTCACAGGGAGTTCCTACTGAGAACAAACACAATATAAAGGAAGGCTAAGTAGTATGAAGAGAAAGAAAGAAAGGGAGTCCTGATCTTATCATTTGAGTACCTGGATCCAGCCAAGTCTAGTCATTAAGATCTAACCCAAGGACTTGTTTTTCATTGCATCAACCAATAAAATGAGTGTGGGCATCAAAGGAATTGAGTTGACTACTGTCACTTGCATCCTAAACAAGTAACTCCACCTCATAAGATAATATGAATATCAAATAAAAATGCTATGAAATCACTCAGTGTAACCTAGCCCACAGTGAGCCCTCGATTAATACTAGCTGTTTTTTAGGGAACTTAAATGAAATAATGTATGGAAGCACTTTTCCAGTTGCCCCCACAGGGTAATCAGGTATTCAATACATGACAGTTGTTACTCCTCAGTGGCAGCCACTTTGAGCCCCAATTCATTCATCCAAGAGCCCAACCAGCCAGTAGGCTCAAATGAGCATATTTCTAAAGCCTCACATTTTAGGCTCCAGGGAAGAGAAGTTAACCAACCTAAGAAACTATATTTTGTAAGCAGCAAAACTCCTTGCAGTAACCACTCAGCCCTATGTGATTTGCTGGACCTCAGCAGAGCTATTCAGATGGGAAAATCGGGGGAAATCATTTCATTACTGGGTAAGTCAGGGAAATATCTGAAAAGTAACCATTAGATTGCTATAGAAGCTGAACATTTTCAAAGGGAAAAGGTAAAATTAAAAGGCCAAGGGAAAAATTTATCTTGTTTCTAAAATCCAGATTTAGATGCTGCCAAGAGTCATGCATGACGCACAACCCCACAACATCTTGATGACAAGAAAGATTTAATAATTACTTTTCTTAAAGATTGATGTACTTAACCATTCTTCCAAAAACACCAATGTGGGGTGGGTAGGAGAGGGGATAGGGAACAGACGGAAAGTGACAAAATGCGCCAATCGCTCGCATCACACATCGCACCAGCAGTCAGAAGTGGAAGTCAGCCAGCAATGATGGCACTGCCATCTATGGATTCCACTACCATTGGCAGATTTCATGCGTACCTACTGTAGACAAGCCCTGGCCTATAAAAGACAAAAACAAAAACAAATCTGACAAGAGGAAACATTATAGGGATGGACGTTCCTGGTAAACTCTTTAAAAATTATCTTTTAATGACTTACAAGTTTTTCCAAGGTCTATATCGGGGCAGGCAATTGATGACACTGGTTTGATTGTGTGGGGGAAAGGGCCAGAGAGGGGTTAGAAATGAACACTTATTGAGTAGCTACCATATGAATATCCTCCTGTAAGCCTCACCCCCACACCATAAGGTAGGTAATTAGTAAGACCATTTTATAGCTCTTGAGTTCAAAATGGTGAATCAACTCAAGTTCACACTAGAAATGATGAGGCCAGGTCTGTCAGACTCCAAAACTTGTGTTTCATCCAATATTTCATGCCCTACACCACTCTCCACTCAAAGAATCATTCATTTCTCTCCCTCTCTCCCAATTATTATTTTATCTATAATAACTGGAGCTCATTAAGAATATGAGCCAGGTCTGTCTTGCTCAAAAAAATATTTGAGGAGGGACACAGGAAAGAAGGAAGGAAAACTGGTCCAGGCAGGCCATTGGTCTTCCGGGGCTTGGCACTTAGAGGCCCCTAAAGTCTAATATAGGAATTCAAACCTGCAATTATTATAATATTTATATAATACTCTCCTTTATTCTTTATCCTTTCAACTCTTTGGAGTCCATGGAGAGTGTATGCAGATTAGAACTTACCAACCAAACAAAATCTAAATAAACAAGAGAATGAGTCTGAAGTCACCATAATCATTGCTAACATTTTTTTGACCTACATGTCAACTCTCCGCCTGGCACTCATCTAATCATTTCATGTAAATTAACTCAGAGAATCTCCATAGCAATGATGTGAGGTGGATACTGTTATCATTTCCACATTACATATGAGTACCAAGGCTCAGAGGTGAAGCCACGTGGCCGGCTAGGATCACTCACCTGATACAAACTGAAGCAGCTGGCTCCAGAGCCCACGCTCAAATCTACCATGTTAGTCCCCAGCAGCTAAGGATATCCCATAAACTATGCATATCCTAGACTTTTCAGCCACGTCTGGATGAGAAGGCCTTGCCTGAAGAAATAAGGAGACTAGAAAAAAACAGAAGTGGAGTTGTCCAAGTTCTGTCCAAACATGACAAGCCAGTGTCAGGAAGGGGTAGAAGCTTCACATACAGCTGCCCATGAAACCATATTCCAGCCCAGCCCTCAAAGACCCACATGTACCCTGTCAATGGAGGGTAAAAAATGGCAGACTCATTTGCTACAGCAGGCAGCACCTTGATGCAGACATCATCCTCCGCCTCATGGGTGCTGGCCAACTGGGCACAGACAGCAGATGGCAGGAACAGCCACAGAAATGGAGGCAGAGCTGCTGCTGTCTGCATCCCCCAAGTTGAGAAAGCCAGAGCTGGAGCAGCAGAGACAGCAGATGCCTTGGGTTACCAACAGGAGAACAGATGTGCTCACCAGTCCTTTAAGGAGGGCTGGCATTTCCATAGAATGCATGAGGTAGAGCCAGAGAAATCCTTATTTTTCCTCTATCATCAAGACCTTACTTTTAGTCCAGGCTGGTGTAATCTGGAAAGTACAGTGATCTCTATACAGAAAAAATAGAAAGAGCAGACAGGCACATATGTACATGTACACACACGGGTTTGTATGTGTATGTATGTGTATAGACACATGTATAATCACATCTTCATTTATGAATCCAATGAGTAGGCACATTTTCTTCTCCGCTGAGTCACTGAGTCATTTGAAAACGTAGAGAAAAGACTCTTAACTCTCGGTGTGATTTCTTCCATTTTCCATAATGGAGAATTTCAAAGAGTGTTTCAGGAGAGAACCACTTGGAGCAAACCTCTGGGACTCATAAAATGCATAGTGCCTATTTTTAAGAACTCACAGCAGCAGTACTCCCCACTCCCCTCACCCCATCCCCGACACACACGCCCATTGCTACAGCCCTCTGCCTTTATGTTGTTTTTTCAATTCTCAGGGATGCCTGCTTCACATCCCCAACCTGCTTGTAATTCCCTTTGGCTAGGGATGGGTTGACTTACCTATTTCCCTCCCTTCCCACTGTCTAGCAAACGGCCAAGCCCAGCAAGCCTTTACTCTACATTTGGAAGTTGAGAATTGAGAAGTAGACTCTCTCCATGCCACCTCCCATCCGGCTGCCTGCTTCACCCCTAGGAACCACAACTTCCAAGTCTGGAATGATCTGTGGAGATGAAGTGAGCCAAGATTAGGGAATCAGTGTTGAAAGATCCTGGGGAGGTCGCTTGTTCCATCATTCACTCAGCAAATGTTAATTGAGCACTTACAGAATGCCATGCAATTCTTAAAACTTGATAGAAAGTCAAGCAATGGGATTAGCTGCTTCCTCGGTTGTCAGTCCCTTACTTTCTATATAGCTCTTAATTATTAGAAATTTCATTCTGTATTGAGTCAAAATCTTTTTCCTCATAACTTATCTCCTTTTATTTGGATATTACACTGCATTGTAATTAAACTGTGATGATTTAAATGTAAAAAACAAAACCTAAAATGTATGGGCAGGGGGAATATAGGGGAACATATAATCTGAGGTCAGGAGAGATGTTTTTATATGACACCAAAGAAAAATTAAGTAACATTTTGATGAGTTTGCCAATATAAAACCTGAAATACGCATACACTAAATCAAAGGCAAGAAGTGCAATGAAAATCAATATTTGCAACCTAGATGGCAGACAAAGAGCTAGTAGTCTTAACATTTAAAACTTTTAAAGCAACTAAGAAAAGGAAAATAGCAGCTAGGCAAAAGACACAACTAGGTAATTCATAAGATTTAAAATGTCGAATATGAAATAAAAAATATTTAACCTCACTAATAATTCAAAACATACAAATTAAAGCAAGATACCACATTTCCCATATAAATCTGGCAAGATATTTCAACATCATAGTGCCCAGTACTGGGGAAAATATGGAGAGACAGAGATACTCTCACACTTGGTGGTGTGGAATGATTTGATCACACACATCAAAAACAAATAAGCAAACCAGTAAATCAAAACCTTCAAAATGCTCGTAACCCTTTAAATTCTATACCTTTTACTTCTAGGGCTTTATATTAAGGAAATACTCAAGGATGTACATAAAAATTTATTTCCAAGGCTATTCTGCCCAGGATTCATTACATTACAGAAAAATCAAGGAAAAATCAATGTATAAAATAGAATTTTATAAATAAATTATGCAAATTTGTAAAATAGAATATTTTACAACACATAAAAATGTCGTTATGGAAAAGTAATGACTTTGAAAGTCATTTACAATATTTAGTTATATAAGAAAGTCAAGTTGTGGCCAGGTGTGGTGGCTCACACCTGTAATCTCAGCACTTTGGGAGGTTGAGGGGAGGATTCCTTGAGTCCAGGAGTTTAAGGCCAACCTGAGCAAAATAGAGAGACCCCCCCAACTCTACAAAAAATTTAAAAATTAGCCAAGAATGGTGGCATACACCTGCGGTCCTAGCTACTCAGGAGGCTGAGGTAGGAGGCTTACTTGAACCCAGGATGCTTATTTGAACAAGGTTTCAGTGAACCGTGATCATGCCACTGCACTCCAGCCTGGGCAACAGAGCAAGACTCTGTTTAAAAAAAAAAAAAAAAGCCAAGTTGCAAATAAATCTTTTCAAAAATACAATTATATTATAGATATATCTAGAATACCTGCCTAGGGAAAAGAAATAGAAGGTTATAATCAAGTGGATTAACAGATAATTGTCAGAGATGGGATTAAGTAATCTCCATATACACAGCTCTCTCTCTACCTCTACCTCTCTCTCATATTTGTAAATTTTCAAGTTATTTTACAATGGATATGAGTTTCTTTTCTAACAACAGCATTTCGTATTGTAAACTTCAGTGTTTGGGGTAGCTTTGCCACACAATTAGTCCATGTTAAGTCTTTAATAAAAAATACAACTCAGAGACTTTTTTTTGGTCTTGTATAGTTGGCTTTTTGAACCTAAATGCCAGCCTTTAATTTATCCCTGCAGAATGCCATCATTTTCCTTGAGTTCCAGCCTGCTGGGTGGAGTCTTTTGACTCCTGTTGCTGTCATGAGATGCGTGAGCATCCTGGCGCTCCACCTTTGGGAAATTTAATAAGCATGCTTTCCCTTTCCTCCTCCGCCAACTGGGAGTACAGAATAGAAAATGGGCCACTCTGGGGTCTTTCCTCTGTCTCAGTCCTGCGTGGGCAGTGGGCCTGGAAGGATGAGAAGCAGAGAAGTTTGACATAGCAACAGGCAGGGAAAACAGGGATCAGAATGGTAGAGGAGAGGAAACGGTACCAAAACAGAGATTATAGGGAGGAGACAGAAAAACATTCTGCCTCCAATCTGATTACACTACCAAAGAAATAAGACCTCTGGGGCCAGCTCTCCTGGCTGCCTGCCTTGTCCACAGGCCCGGGCACTGTGGCCGGCCCACACTGCATCACTCACTTAAGTGGCAACGATATCTGACAGACAGAGCACCCAGCCCCAGGCCCGTGTGTCCCTAATGTAGTTAGAGTTGGAGAAATTATTCATCAGAGAATAGACTAAAGCGGTTAGTGTCCCCCGGATGCATTAGGGGCAGGTTCTGTCGGCTTCGGCAAAGCACCTCTGTGTGCTTATCCTGAAAACCCCTGAGCTGGCTCCACGCTGGTGCCCTCGTTGCTCATCTCCAGAACCACAGCCAGTCCCATGACTCACTGCCATGCTGCCTCTTCACAGCCCCTTTCCTCTATCTTCGTTACCTTCCAGAACTCTTCCAGGCCGCTTGCCTCCCTCATCCCTGGGAGCTCAATCCTCAGCTAAGAAGCAAAGTGCTCCCAGCTGCTGTCTCCGCCCTTACCCCTCACCCAAAAAGTCCCCTGTCCCCAGGCATCTCCATTTGTCCTTCCTGTCCTTTAGGGTCCAGCTGCAGCCACCTTCTCTTGAAGTCTTCCCAGCTCTCACTAGCCAGAATTATACCTCTCTCTAGTGCTCACAGGGCATTTTCTTTCATTTTTCTCTAGCATTTCCCAGACAGTGGGGGTGAGGTGAGGATGCGGAGAGCCATGAAGAAGAAGGATGTCAGCTCCTGCGGGGAGGAAAGACCACCACTTCTTGCTCTTCCATGCTCTGCGTGGAGTATAAAACCATGTACATGGGGTTGGTGTGCATTGGCTTGAGTTTCCAAGGTTCTGATTTCCTGTTAAAAAGAAGGGTTTATCAACATTTCCAACAAACCTTATTACATAAACACCTACCTACCTCATATTCTGAAGTCTGAGGTGAAGAAAAGATCCCTACTTCACAAAAGAAACTCACCATAATTATTACAACGATTACTGTTATAAATCACCTTCGTTTACTATGCAGGGGCTATGAACCAGGGCCTATTCTATGTTCCCTGACTATGGTTTCTCATCTTCGCAATAATTCCACAAGGTAGGTCTGAACTCTACAGAAGTTTAGTGACATGCCAGAAGTCTAATGACTGAAAATATATGAAGTCAAGATTTAAACCACAGATCTAACTATATATCCATATTCTCTCCATTATTCAGTGTTTCCTGGTAAATGTTAAGACTCTCCCTGCAGACTGTGAGTGACTGGGCTGTACTTAAGAGTTTTTGTTGGAGTAGAACAGCATCATGGTTAAGAACATGGTTCTGCAGCCAGGCCAACCAGGTTGAAATCCTGGCTCTGCCGTTTACCAGCTGTGTGTCCTTGTTCAAGACATTCACCTTCTTCATAGCTGAGCTTCCTCACCTGTAAAACAGCAAGGTGGCTCGATGAAATCCCACTCTTTCAGTCCTGTGCACCTGGAACATCATGGCCATGAGCTCATTAAACCCTAAGAATAGCCCATAAAGGTAAAATCAGTTTAGCAGGGAGGCTCTTGAGGTGAAGAGCTGAAAAGTGTTTTGAAACTACTGCAACTTAGAAGATCCTTCAGAAATTTAAAAAAAAAAAGAAATCCAAAAGTATCCTGTAGGTAATTTGAAAGCTAGTTTATGATTTATAGAATGTTTATCACAAGCACATTTTCAGACACACAAGTTTACCAATTTTCCTAGCATCGTTGCCTCCTGAGAAAGGGTGGTCAGGGAATAAGGTGCTGAAAGGAGCCCTGTGTTCTCAGTAACTCATTCAGAACCTTTCCTTCAACAGGTACTCAATGCCAATAGATAAAAGTCCAATTGCCTCAGCCTTCCCTCTATGAATCTTATCAAGCTCAGTCTCTAACCACTTCCCACATTAATCTTCCATTTCTACATATTGCAAGCTTCTACTCATCCTCCAATACCCCACTCCAATGTCCCCTGCTCAGTAGAGCTTTCACTGATCTCTGTAGGGCGAGATCGTTGTTACTACATCCGCATTGCCACAGTACTTTGTACAATTGTCTACCATAGGCCTTCTTACATTCTATGCTAGTTAAAGGTTTTTGTATCTGCCTCCACTGTTACTCATGAATAGTGAGCTGGGCAAGGGTCAGGGTCATGTCCTGGTCAACTTTTAATTTTAAATGTCTAATACCTGGTACATATCAAGTACTAAGTCAATATTTTTTAGTGCACATGTAAGTTAATAAATAAACTTCAATGTTAGTAAAAAAAAAAAAAAAAAAAAATCTGGCTAAGTAAATAATAGCTCCTTCCTCAGTGTCATCATTGTCAAGAACATTAAGATCCCAGCAATACAGCCTGTGTAACTAAAAAAAAAAAAAAAAAGAAAAAAAGAAAAAGAAATTGAAAAACATAGTATCTTTCCCAAGATAAGATTTTTAAATATGCAGGTCCTATTTCTAACTGAGAAAACCCTCTGCGGACGATTTTCTTGCATTGTTCTCCTAAACGTCAATGGCACTCAAGAGGCTTTCTTGGAGGTCTGAGATGGAACTACTTTCCTCACATGATCAATCTCTTCACAATGAGATTTCAAAAACACAGGTCATTTGAAGGTTGACTCCTGCTTTTGGACAACACTGGAGGTTGTGTTCACAGGGAATGCACACAGTGGGCTCCTGGTAAATATTTGCAGCACAATGAGTGTTTATTGTGTGTGGCGCTCTCCTGTGGTGCTGTTGGAAGTCAACTATTCACACGCCTCTGATTCAACTACCTCAGTTATGAAGGAAAAGGCAATGTTGCAAGGAAGAAAAGCTTTCGGTCAGATGACCCAAGTTTAAGTGCTGGCTCTGACACTAACCAGCTGGGGGACTTTGGGCAAATCATTAGCCTCTCTGGGTAACAATTTCCTCATCTGTAAAATAAGAGTATCTCCGCCTGCCTTGTTGTAGGGGTTCTGCAAGATCAATACTTGCAGTAGACCCCCTTATCCTTACTTTCACTTTCCACAGTTTCAGTTACCTGAAGTCAACTGCAGTCTAAATATAGGCTGAATACAGTACCATAAGATATTTTATGAGAGAGAAAGACTGCATTTACATTACTTTTATTATACTGCATTGTTATAAATGTTCTATTTTATTAGTTATGTTTGCTAATCTCTTACTGTGCCTAATGTATAAATTAAACTTCATCATAGGCATGTATGTTTAAGAAAAAGCATAGTATATATAAGGTTTAGTACTATCTGAGGCCTCAAAAATCAACAGGGTGTCTTGGAACATATCCCCCTCAGATAAGGGGTAAATTGCTATATGTCACCCAGGCCAGGCATGGTGGTCAATAGATATCTGTCGTGTATACAGACCATGCTTCTGTGGCTTTGCTAGATTTCTTTTCTGACCCTCAGCTTTGGGACCCAGAATTGTATTTGTATCTATCTCACAAACATCCAAAACAAGAAGATGAAAAAAGAGCAGAGACCAGAACTGAAGGATTAACTCTATGGCAGAAAAGGTGCCTTATCTGAACTAGAGACAGGACCAAGGGAAACCATCTGGAAAAACCATCTCTCACACATGAGATGCTGAGTATGATATTGGGAAAAATTAGCAGAAAAAATCCATTATTTTGTTTATTCAAAATTTGACAAAGTTCCTTCCTTTAGGGTAAACAGTTAGTATTTGTGCCCAATTTTATGCACATGCACGTTATCAAATATCTGCTGGTTTCACCTGACTATATGTCACTATGCATTCTGAATCGTCATCATGTGTCACTTGTTTGTTGAAGTCAGACAGTTTTTATTTTAAAAAATTAAAACAATGTGTTGGCTCTTGTTCCAAGACATTTGTGATATTTGTGACCAAGAAAAGAGCAACTTTAAATATATATGTATTACATATATATAAATTGCCATTCTAATAGGTATAACCTATTATTACCTATTAATATAACCAAATATTAATTGCCATCCTAATAGGTATAGCCATATGTATATAACCATATGTGTGTGTATATATATATATTATATATATAGTTATACCTATTAGGATGGAATTAACCAAGAAAAGTGGAAAATAACTAGTGTTGGCAAGGAAATGAAGAAATCGGAAGCTTTGTGCTTTGGTGGTAGGAATGTAAAATACTGCATCCATGGTCCACAGACAATATATAGCAACTACACAATCAAGTTTACAAAACAGCCAGCTAACAACATGATGACAGGATCAAAATCTCACATATCAGTATTAACCTTGAATGTAAATGATCTCAATGCCTCACTTAAAAGGCAGGGAGTGGCAAGTTGGATAAAAATTAAGACCCAACTGTCTGCTGTCTTCAAGAGACCCATCTCACATGTAACAATACCCACAGGCTCAAAGTAAAGGGATGGAAAAAGATCAATCCAGCAAATAGAAAACATAAAAGAGCAGGGGTCACTATTCTTATATAATGTAAGGACTTTAAACCAACAACAGTGAAAAAGGACAAAGAAGAGTATTACATAATGATAAAAGGTTATATTCAACAAGAATATAACTATCCTAAATATATACACACCAAACATTAGAGCACTAGATTCATAAAGCAAGTTCTCCTGGACCTATGAAAAGACTCAGACAGCCACACAATAATAGTGAGAGGCTTCAACACCCCTCTGACGGTGTTATACAGATCATAAGGCAGAAAACCAATGAAGAAATCCTAGACCTAAACTCAACACTTGACCAATTGGACCTATCCTAGACCTAAACTCAACACTTGACCAATTGGACCTAATAGACATCTACAGAATACTCTACCCAACAATCACAGAATATACATTTTTCTCATCTGCACATGGGACATATTCTAATATCAACCACATGTTCAGCTATAAAGCAAGTCTCAGTACATTCAAAAAAATAAAAATCATACCAAGCACATTCTCAGACCAATGTGCTCTATTCTTCTAAAAATAGAAACCAATACCAAGAAGATGTCCTTAAATAATTTTTGGGTAAACAATGAAATTAAGGCAGGAATCAAAAAATTTTTTGAAATTAATGAAAACAGAGACACAACATATCAAAATCTTAGGATGCAGCTAAAGCAGTGTCAAGAGGAAAGTTTAGAGTGCAAAATACCTACATTAAGAAGTTAGAAAGATCTCAAACGAACAATCCGTCATTGCATCTAGAGGAATCAGAAATTTTTTTTTTGCTTTTTTTTTTTCTTAAAAAAAAAAAAAGCTAGCAGAAGAAAACAAATAACCAAAATCGGAGCCAAACTGAATGAAAGTGAGATGCAAAAAAAAATCCATACAAAAGATCAGTGAAACCAAGGTTGGTTTTTCGAAAGGTTAAACAAAATTTACACAACTACTACCTAGATTAACAAAAAAAAAAAAAGAGAGAAGATCCAAATAAGCACAACCAGAAATGACAAAGATGACATTACAACCAACATCAGAGCAATACAAAAGATCCTCAGAGACCGTTATGAACACCTCCATTCACACAAATCAGGAACTCTCAAAGAAATGGATGAATTCCTAGAGACACACAACCTTACAAGATTGAATCAGGAAGAAACTGAAAGCCTAAACAGACCAATTACAAGTTCCAGTATTGAATCAGTAATTTAAAAAAAAACCACTACCAACAAAAAAATGACCTAGACCAAATGGATTCACAGCCAAATTCTACCAGGCATACAAAGAAGAGCTGGTACCAATTCTACTGAAACTATTCCAAACATCAAGGAGGGACTCCTCCCTAACTCATTCTACAAAGTCAGCATCATGCTGATACAAAAGGCTGACAGAGACACAAGACAAAATACTCCAGGCCCATATTCCTGATGAACATGGATGCAAAAATCCTCAAGAATAGACTAGTAAACTGAAGTCAGAAGCACATCAAAAAGATAATTCATCACACTCAAATAGCGTTTATTCCTAGGATGAAAGGTTGCTTCAATATACACAAACCAATAAATGTGATTCACCATGTAGACAAAATTTAAAACAAAATTCATATGATCATCACAATAGATACAGAAAAAGCTTTCAATACAATCCAATATTCCTCTATGATACAAACCCTCAGCAAACTAGGCAGCAAAGGAACATACTTCAAAATAATAAGAGCTATCTATGACACACCCACAGCCAACATGATACTGAATGGGCAAAAGTGGAAACCATTCCCCTTGAGAAGTGGAACAAGACAAGGTTGTCTGCTCTCATCATTCCTATTCAACATAGTACTGGAAGTCCTAGTCAGAGGGCTTAGGTAAGAGAAAGAAATAAAAGGCATTCAAATAGGAAAAGAAGTCAAGCTATGTCTCGTCACTGATAATATGATTGTATACCTTAAGAAAAACTCTGAAGACTCCACCAAGTGACTCCTAGAGCTGAGAAATGACTTCACTAAAGTGTCAAATACAAAATCATTGTACAAAAATCAGTAACATTTCTACACACCAATAATGTTCAAGCTGAGAACAAATTCAAGAATGCAATCCCCATTAACAATAGCCACACACACAAAAAAAAACTAAACTAAAATACCGAGGAATACAGCTAACCAAGGAGGTGAAAGATCTCTAAAGGAGAATTACAAAACACTGCTGAAAGAAATCATAGATGACACAAATATTTGGAAAAACATCCCACGCTTATGGATTGGAAGAACCAACATCATTAAAATGGCCACACTGCCCAAAGCAATTTACATTTCAACATTATTACTATCAAGCTACTGATGTCGTTTTTCACAGAGTTAGAAAAAAATCCATTCTAAAATTCATATAAAACCAAAAAAGAACCCAAACAACCAAAGCAATTCTAAGCAAAAAGAACAAAGGTAAGCATCATACTACCTGACTTCAAACTATACTACAAGGCTACAATAACCAAAATAGCATGGTACTGGTACAAAAACGCATAGACTAATGGAACAGAATAGAGTACCCAGAAATAAAGCTGCACACCTACAATCATCTGATCTTCAACAGAGTTGACAAAAATAAACTATGGAGAAGAGACGCTGTTCAATAAATAGTGCTAGGATAACTGGCTAGCCACATGCAGAAGAATGAAACTGGACCCATACCTATCACCATATACAAAAATTGATTTGAGATGGATTAAAGACTTCAACGTAAATCTTCAAATTACAAAAATCTAGGGGAAAAAAACTAGAAAATACCCTTCTCTGTATCAGCCTTGGCAAATAATTTATGGCTAAGTCCTCAAAAGCAAATGAAACAAAAATAAAAATTGACAAATGGGACCTCATTAAACTAAAGAGCTCCTGCACAGCAAAAGAAACTATAAAGGGAATAAACAGACAACCTGCAGAATGGGAGAAAATATTCATGAACTATGCATCCAACAAAAGTCTAATATCCAGAATCCATCAGAAACTTAAATTAACAAGCAAAAAACAACCCCATTAACAATTGGGCAAAGGACATGAACAAACACTTTTCAAAAGAAGATAGACAAGCAACCAACAAACGTATGAAAAATTCTCATCATCACTCATCGTCAGAGAAATGCAAATGAAAGCCACAATGACATAACATCTCACACCAGTCAGAATGCCTTTTGTTAAAAAGCCAGAAAGTAACAGTTGCTGGTAAGGGTGTAAAGAAAAGGGAATGCCTATACACTGTTGGAGGGAATGTAAATTAGTTCAGCCACTGTGGCAACTAGTTTTGAGATTTCTCAAAGAACTGAGAGTTGAACCACCTGATTCAACTCAGCAGTCCCATTACTGGGTATAAACCCAAAGGAAAACAAATCATTCTACCAAAAAATACATGCACCTGTATTTTCATCACTGCACTATCCACAAGAGTAGACACAGAATCAACCCAGGTGCCCATCAACAGTGGATTGGATGAAGAAAATGTGGTACATATACACCACGACATACTACACAGCCATAAAAAGGAATAAAATCATGTCCTTTGCAGCAGCATGGATGCAGTTGGAAACCATTAACCTAAGACAACTAACACAGAAAAACAGAAAACCAAATACTACATGTTCTTACTTATAAGTGAGAGCTAAACATTAAGTACACACGGGAACTTAAATATATATATATTGCATTTCAGTGACAACACAGTGATGGGGATAGTTCTCAATTTCCCTTTAATTGTTTCAATACAATAGCTGGCAAGCTGGCAATGGGGGACACTTCCCAAGTTGGCCAACTTTAGTTCCTTTCTGGAGATCTGCACTTGGAAGATTCTGAAGGGACATGATTTTCAATTCCTCCTCTGGAGTGTCCGAAACCTTGCCAACAGAGTTGGCAAAATGTGGAACTAGGCCATTCTTCTCCTGAGCGTGGGACTTCTCCGGCTGGCCCTGCACTGAAAACAACCCCACCCTGTAGTCCTGTCCTGAGCTTCCATATCCGGCCACCAAAATGACCTGTTGGGGCTCCTGAAGATGACGGCGTTAGGTAACCAGAACTAAGTCAACAAACTGGGGTTATCGGCTTAATAGTTTAACAGGCTGACACTCCCAGAAAACATATTTGTATTTTCACTGGGCTTTCTGGAAACAATAGTTTAAATCAAAGGAGCAAATCCCTTCTCTTGACAAATATTTGTTGATTATGGGACACACAGCTACAGAACACTTTTCCTTTCAAGGATACATAGTTCACGTGTTGCAACTGGCTGTCGTGAAGGTCTGAGTTAACCTGCCCCAGTCGAAAGAACAGAAAGCTGGGTAGACACAGATAACCAAGGGCCCCTCTCTGAACACTGGTCCCTTGCTTATAAAAGAGACTCTTGGACTCTCTGAGCTTTGGTCCCCTGGCTTTTGTAAAGGAAATTCTTGGGCTGTAAAGGCCTTTTCAGTTCTAAATTGAAACTGAAATTCACCAGCTCAGCTCCAGCCACTCAAGCCTCTCAGGTTACCCACCTGAACCACATTCTCCACAAGATTGATGGGTAAATAACACTGCCTTCCCACCCAGTTAATCTCATAGGTTGCCTGAACAAAAAGCGTCTGCAGCTTTCCTCCTCGGTGTGTTGTGGTTATTCGATTACCGCCCCCTGCAAGTTCCCAGATAAATTCCCTTAACTTAAAACTTAACCTTTGAAACAAACTGAAATTCATTCTCAAGTGAGCTGCAGTAAGGCCCAAGAGGCATCTTGCTTTTCCTGGCTGAAAGCAGGCAGAATGCACATCCCAAGGTGGCTCTTGGTCTAAGTGGATGAGGGGTTCACTGCTCAGCACCCTTAAAGGAGGCAGGAAAGAACAGGGGGAGGAGAAGGAAGAGCTATGGCAAACTGTCCTCACTCTGCCCAGCCCCTCAGGTAGCTCAGGCCCCAAAAAGCAATTCCAGCATAAAGGAGTCATGATTCTCTAATGGAAGCAAGGGAGAGAGGATGGAAAGGGAACCCTGGGATCAGGGCAGGACCCCTGCTACCCATGAGGCTGACTGAATTAGTCTACCCAAGGGCATGAGAGTAGCTGCCCACTCTTAAGCACTCAGGCAGGTCAAGCCTGTGCTGTATTCTTTATGGGCATTACTTCATTTAATTTTCAAGTAAGGCAGAAACTATCCTTTTCTCTTTATAAAGGGTGGAACTGAGACACAAAGAGGTAGACTGACCCTGCAAGAAAATAAAGTCATAGCTTCTGTCAGGTCCAAATAACAGGCTGAAAACATTTTTCAGAGGCTCAATTCATAGAATTCCTTTCACCCACTAGTCCACAAAGCATTCCTCATTTTGCCAATTAAAAGTGGTTGCTTCTCTGCAGCTCCCAACCTGGAACACTTTCCCCTTCCTCTGCCTTCTTAGTACAGATGTGAACACCCTTAATACCCCTCTGGACTGGCCTTGGAGGGCCTTGTCCATTGTGGATCCCAACTGAGTTGGGCCCAGTGCTGGAGCCAGACATGCATGATGACACATGGAAGACACAGGAGGAAACCATGAGAAAACAGGATGCTTTGCAGAACATCCTTCCCAGGGATGCTAACAGTGAGCAGATGACCAAATACCCTGTTCACATCGTCCAGGCCAGAGGGCCGGCAGGGTTGACCCTTACCTGTTGTCTATAACTAACACCAAGGCTGAACCTTGTATCACACAAACCCACATATTTTCTTAGTCTTATGGAGTCTTTTGCCTTGAAAATATCCAACAGCTGTGCATTCCACAGTCAATTGTACATTAATCATACATCATAGGGGAAAATGCCATCATTGCTTCCAAATCTGCTAATGTGCAGACAGGCACCCAGCTTCTGAGCTGCAAGGGAAGAGAGGCAGGTCTCCAAATTCCAGCTGGCTCCTTTCGGCTTGCTGCGAAGCCTCAGACATCTGGCTAGGAAGATTGGCTAATGTGCCGTCCCTTGGCTGTGGCATGCGTGATTACATAAAGGTTTGAGCACCACTTGACAAAGCCTCGCTTGCTCTCTCCAGCCCTGCGATGATCTGAGACGCCCACCTCAGCTCACCTCCTTTCCTTCTTTTTTTTCCTCTTTCTTTCTATTTGTTTCTTTCTTACTGTCTGTCACTCTTTCTGGCTCTCTCTGTCTCTCTCTCTCCCCCACTCCAACAATTCAGGGCAGTGTACATCAAAAAAACAAAAGTAGACTGGAAACATTAATTTTTAACAGTTCCTATTTGCTGAAGACCTATTATGCACCAGGGACTTTGCACGCACCGGTTCTAAACCTTATCAACACTCTGCCAGCTGAGCGGTATTATCCCCATTTGCAAATGAAGAAACTGAAGCAAATGGAAATTAAGTGACTTTCCCAAGTCATGCAGCTGGGAAGTGGCAGAGCCAAGATTCAAACCCTGATCTGGTTGATTCTCTCATGACACATTCTTTTCTGTTCCACAGTCCTATAGGGTCCTCCTATTGGACCTGGGCGATTGCCTGCGTCAGCTTCCTTAAGCCCAGAAGTGAAAGATGACTCACTAGACAGACCAGGCTAACTCAGGGCAGAGCAGGGGGCAGGCGGGAGGAAGGCGGAGGAAAGAGGACTGGCAGACCAGGAGAGACCTATGAGGGAGGTTTTGCAGAAGGAAACTGTTTGTTGTGAAACGTTTAATTATTGCACTTGGGGGTAATTTATTATCAGGGAAATTAAGTGATTCCATTAGCCTCCTGTCGCTTTCCAAAATAAATCTGTCAGGGCAGGGTGAGGGGGGGAAAGGAAATGAGAGCTTCTCTGTTTTAATTTGTTTTTCTACAGATTGCCAACTGGAGGTGCGGGCTCCATTGATCCATAGGAAGGGAGCTGGCAGCCATCCTGGGTGAGTCTCTGCTACCCTCAGCCCCTCTGCAACCACATTTCCATATCGGAACAAAACCCGAGCCCAGCTTTGGAAAGTGGGGCAAGTGCCCAGTCAGCGCAGAAAGAAACTGAAGGCCTGGGAACAACAGACAGCTCTGCCACCAGCTGGATCTGGCACCTTGAGCAACTCACTCCCCAGCTAATAAATGAGGCTCTCAAATGGTACTGCCCCTTCACCCCTAACCTCCTCTAAGTACCAGCTGCACAAGCCTCCAATAATCCTGTGTCTCGGGTACCTTAAGACAACATTGAGCTTATAATAAGGGCTCAACCAATGGCAGTGCTCTCCTATCCTTACCACCAGATATTCTTGCTATCTCTGTCTAATAGATGTGGCTCTCAGGAAGCAAATTCTATAGCCAGAACAGGAATCCAGGTCTGAGTCCTCAGCCAGCCCACTAAGCCACTGCCCCACACTGTCATCTACTTCTGTGCCTGCCCAGGAATTACTCTACATACACTTCAATTGTCCTCATAGCAGCAATGTGAAATCCTGCCTCCCTGGACTGTGGGCAATCGAAGACATGGCACTATTGTTTTAGTCTTTATATCTGAACCAGCCCAGGGCCTAAACAAATGCAAAAAACACTTTATTACTTTTCCTAGCCCCAGTGCTTGGCACTCAGCAGGTACCCAATATATATTTGTCGAATTAATAATTCTGTAATATGAGATTTCTCACTTAGCTGAATGGATAACTAGATCTTAACTGAGGGAGAGGACATTGTGCCTTTTTCATGGAAAATCTAAATACGTGGAAAGAAAAGAGCTAAGAACAGTCTGCTAATTTTACTAGGGAGAGGCCAAACTGTGCTCCTCTGCCTAAGAGCTTCAATTTCCTCAGCAACTCCACTGTGGCTCTGCAGAGATGAATGCCATCAACCGATAAGGGTGCCAGAGGCCTTGGGTCACTGAAATCTTCTTCCCACAGATGCTCAGCCCTGGCCATGTCTGCAGGGGACTGCAATCTTTCTCTGGGCACAGTTTCCTGCTCATTTCCTCATCTATAACATGATAACAGAGTAGCATCACTCAGCCCCTGGAGATGAAAGCAGGAACTATAGGGTACTAAGATCTGTGTTCTGGCCACTGGCAGATCTAGACAACATGCAAGGTCTTCTGAAAGATTTAGCACCCACTGGGGCACTTCAAGATCAGATGCACCAAGTTCAATGCCAAGGGGACCCAATTCTGTCATCTCAGAGGCAGACATGTGACTGCCATTATCAAGATATTACCCCAGCTCCCCATTCATGTCAGGTATAGTGCGGGTGAGACTTCTTCACTGTAGACCCAAGTCTGACTTCACCTCCAGCCCATGACTGCTGTTTGTTCAACAAATCCACAGGTGGGAGGAACACACACCCTAGACATATGGTCTGAGTGGTTTTCTAAGTCAATAAATAGCTTTGGTTACCACAAACCATTCAAACTGGCTGAAGATGTATCTGCCAGGGGAGCCAATGAACACAAGCTGGGAGGGAGATCAAATGCCTAACTCAAGTCCTGCACATCCTGATTCTCACTCTACCTGCAAGGGATGGTAGGGCAGAGTGGGGATGCCATCCCATCTCTTGAATGATCGCTGCCTGGGTTCCCTGTCTATGAGCTAGACAAAGATCATCAAGTGAACTCCCCAAATCAATGTGTCCCAAATTTTAATGTGCACACAAATCACCTGAGACCTTGTCAAAATGCAGATTTTTATATAACAGGACTAGGAAAGGGTCCAAGATTCTTCATTTCTAATAAGCTCTCAGTTGATACTGATGCTGCTGGTCTGCAGACCACACTTCTAATGGCAATGCCTTAAATTCTTTAAGCCTGTTTCATCTGCAAAATAAGGCTAATACTAGTTGCCTCACAAGGTTGTTGGAGATTTGATGAGATAACATACATTAAGCACCCAGCAAAGCATCTCGCACATAATGGAACATGTACTACACACGAGTTTTACCTTCTTTGCATTTCCACACAACTCCAGCTGACCCCTGAGCCAGTGGTTCCTGATCTTGTTTGGCTAATAGACTCCTCTGAGAACCTAATAAAAACCTGGGACTCTTTATCAGTCTGGATGGGTTAGGCCGTATAAGCAAAATCCCCATGGTTTAACACAGCCAAAGTTTAATTCCTGCTCCTGCTACATTTCCAGCATGGGTCAGTATGTTCTCTGCTCACTGAAGTCATTCAGAGACTCAGACTAATAGATGCTCCATCTCAATATACAACCCACGATCATGGTGCGATCAAGGTGGAGGGAAGGAGCATGGTGAATCATACATTGCTCTTACAGTGTCTGCCCCAAAGAGACACACATCACTTCCACTCACATTTCAGAGGCCAAAACAAATCCTAGAACAATGCTTCATATCCAAGGGGCCAAGGAAGTACAATTCTATCCTTTGCCCAGAAGATGGAGAGCCAGAAGCATTTGGTACAGAACATAATGATTACCACCAATCTACTTCCCAGGGAAAAGAATGCAAATAGAGGCCGGGTGCGGTGGTTCATGCCTATAATCCCAGCACTTTGGGAGGCTAAGGCAGGCGGATCATGAGGTCAAGAGATCGAGACCATCCTGACCAACATGGTGAAACCCCATCTCTACTAAAAGTACAAATATTAGCTGGGTGTGGTGGTGCATGCCTGTAGTCCCAGCTACTCTGGAGGCTGAAGCAGGGGAATCGCCTCCTTGAACCCAGGAGGCGGAGATTGAGGAGAGCCAAGATCACACCACTGCACTCCAGCCTGGCGACAGAGCAAGACTCCATCTCAAAAAAAAAAAAAAAAAAAAAAAAAAAAAGCAAATATAGAAGCATGCCTATAACTCCAAGAGGTCCACAGACCTGTTCACTTCCTGAGCCCTGTTCACCCTTAATACTGTCTGAGTGTGACCAAGGAGATTTGGGGAGAAATGGTGCTCATTCGTTAATTGAGCAAATGTGATTGTCTACTATGACCAGTACATGTTGTGTGGGCAACAAGATAGACCAGGTCCACACTTTCACAAGGCTTATATTCTACAGGGAATACAAAGACAGTAATCAGGAAATTACAGCAGATAGTAAGTGCCCTCAAGGTAATATACATAGCGTGATGTAACGAAGAGTTACTGGGAGGTAGGAGGGACTGACTCTTGATATCTTGATAATGATATCAAGATATGATATCTAATATCTTGATAATGGCAGTCACATGTCTGCCTCTGAGATGACAGAATTGGGTCCCCTTGGCATTGAACTTGGTGCATCTGATCTTGAAGTGCCCCAGTGGGTGCTAAATCTTTCAGAAGACCTTGCATGTTGTCTAGATCTGCCAGTGGCCAGAACACAGATCTTAGTACCCTATAGTTCCTGCTTTCATCTCCAGGGGCTGAGTGATGCTACTCTGTTATCATGTTATAGATGAGGAAATGAGCAGGAAACTGTGCCCAGAGAAAGACTGCAGCCCCCTGCAGACATGGCCAGGGCTGAGCATCTGTGGGAAGAAGATTTCAGTGACCCAAGGCCTCTGGCACCCTTATCGGTTGATGGCATTCATCTCTGCAGAGCCACAGTGGAGTTGCTGAGGAAATTGAAGTTCTTAGGCAGAGGAGCACAGTTTGGCCTCTCCCTAGTAAAATTAGAGGTCAGAGAAGGTCACACTGACCAGTGAAGCTCAAGGATGAGAAAGAGCCATACATGTGCTGAGCTAGAAGAAAATTATTCCAGGTAAAAGGAATAGCAAGTGCAAAGGCCCAGTGATAGAAAGAGATCACTGTGCTGGATGAATAGGCGAAGGCCAGTGTGGCAGGGGCTTTGTGAATGAAGTGGTCAGTAATAGGAGATGTGGTTGGAGGTGAGCTCAGAGAGGTGAGTGGGGGGTCGCTTGTGCAGACCCTGGGTAAGTGTTCATGGCCTGACCCAGATCCTTGGGTATCCTTCCCCCATGGCAAGGGGAGTCGGAGGTGATCCTGAAGCACATGGGGAAAAGTCAGTTGTACTCGCAGGACAACACAGCCTGAAGCTGAGGCCAAGGCCCTGAGGGTAAATGACACTAGTGCTAAACCCAACAACCTAAGGTATAAGACCCTCCATAAACACCCACCGTCTCAGTCTTCTCTCTCCCCCTGCAGGACCCAGCTTGAAAGCTCCCTCTGGAACTCAATATATCTCTCTTTTCTCCTGTACAAAGACCCATACTGCCTTCCTCTCCTCCCCAGTCTATGTCAGACTGGGCTCCCTATCTCCAGTTTCCTCCTCTCTTCCCTCCAGGCCGTTATGATGGTCTTCCTCCTTAGAATACTGTTACATGTCATCCCTACATGAACATGAACTGCTCTTCCTGTAGAAAACAGCATAAATCCCACCTCCTCTGATATTCTAAGGACCATTTGCAGCTGAGGCCAACTGGCCTATTGAATTTTTTACTTCTCCCAAGCAGCCTTGATTTGGCCTAGTGGCATTGGTTACTATTACACCCAAAATTCTCATCTCTCCAAGGAAACTGCAAGCTCTTAGAGGGCAAGAATGATATAATTGAGCAGGTGTCCTCCTCACTCACCTGCCAGAGTACCTAGCTCAGAGATGGTACTCAGGAAATGGCTTGATTCCTGAAGGCAGAGGCAGCAAACTGGGAAATGTGCTGACTCTGCCCTCTGTGCCCAGCCACCACATTTGTCCAGGCAGCTTGCTTAGCAGGGCCTGGAGCTGACAGGGGCTCAACCAATGCTGGTGGAATAAGCCGCCAGATCCATCTTGGCTTGGAGATTTGGGATGGATGAGCTGACACCTTTGAGCCTCAGTTTCCTCCTGTCTAAACTAGGGATGATGTGAGTTTCTTCCTCATGAGGCCATTGTGAAGATCAAATGAAACATGAATGGGTTTTGTGAACCGTGGAGTCCTCACATATTATGAGTGGCTGAATGAGCCCCTGGTCAACAGCACAGTGGACACCACACCCAGTGGAGAAGGATGTGAACCAGAGGGCTGAGTGGAGCACATCCTGCTTCCTACCAAAGCAGGTCAACCAAGAGCAAAGAGTAACAACAGGGTCGCATTCCAGGAAAGGGCGTCTAAGTTTTGAAGGATGAGTGTCTTCTATCCCACCATGTCTCACATCAATTCTACTTGCCCTCTAATGCCTTCCCCTGGTCTTATGGGAAGACGGGAAGGAGAGGTGGCTGGTCAGGTCGGGAGGGAGGCCTGGGTGGTGAAGTTTTATATTGCATTCTTGGTCCCCAGCCTCCTTCCACCTTCCTTGCTTTTTAGAGAGCTTATTTAAGTTGGGTTGCCCTCCAGAGGCCTGCTCTGGCTTCCTGCATATTCTGTCATTCAGAGAACCCTGGGCTCTGAGGAGCATCAGGAAAGGTCAGTGAGTCCTTCATATGCTCAGAACAAGAGGGTCCAATCCTCCCAAGCAGAGAATGATGCAGAAAATGGTTCAGGAGCCAAACTGTTTCCTGAAGTCCAACACCATTGTCAGCACCTCCACATCCAGGTAACATTCCACAGGCACACAGGCCTGAGTGGAATTCAGGCTCTGCCATGTACCAACTGTGTGACCCTGGGCAAGTCCCTTAATCCTTCATAGGTTCGGTTTGCTCCTACTACCTACTACTTAAGATTGCTGTAAGAACATATCGAGAGAATGCTTGCAGAGCAGTTAACATAGTGTCTGGCAATGTATTTTAGCGATTTTCACGATTATACCATCAAGGCACAGTTGTAGGATTTGACCTACAGGGGACTGGAAGCTCCAATCTTTAGTGCTCACTCACAGACCCCCCACCCCCAGTAGGGAAAGAGCCACCATTCTATAATGCCTGTCCCTGAGACACTTGGGAATCTCCACCATCACCCGTGCCCACTCCCCATACTCTCAGAGTAGCCACTGGATCAAGATGTCTTAGTTCAGAACAAACAGGAAAATGTCTACCCTGGCAAGTTCCCAGACCTGATTGCTCACGTCATGGCCACACTTTGCCACTCCTCTTATAATTAGAAACTGAGGGAGACGGCAGGGCAGAAGGCAGAGATTTAAAACATTTTTATCCCAAAGCCATGCCCAAGTCCAGGCACACACTCAACACCCACCACGGAAATCTCACCCTGTCAGCTGGTGAACCAAAAAGCACATCTGTCTCCCCCAACATTCACGCAGAAAAGTAACGTTGTGCTGGTCACCTACATGCCTCTCTGAATCTCTCAAAGGCAGAGGAAGATTACGCCTCTGCATCTTTAGGGACCCAACGCCTTACAAACAGTGCACATGCAATAAATGCTTGTTCAATTTAATTGCATGGAAAGAATCCTATTCTCTCCATAGGTGCAGAGAGCAGCAAGCCCTACCTAGGAGAACCGCTCCCTAAGAACCCCATCCCCTGAGGCAGATGCACATCCAGCCTGGTGAGCAATCTTTCTGCTCCACACAGGGGTTTAGTCTTGGGTTATTGGTTACCTGCTCACACCTGCCTCTCTATCTGGCCTTACAAACTTCTGAAGAGTAGAGATGATCTGTCTTCTGGAGCAGAGGGAGTAGAGGCATCAGTATGAGGTGCTGGCTACTCTCCATTTGCCCTTCCAGAGCCTCCCTCCACTTTGCTCTGCTCTGCTCTGTGTCCAGGGAAGCCAAACTCCATGAACTGCATCAACAAGGTTTCCCTGGTGTCTGACTTCCAGAGGGTTTCAGCCAATGAGAGGTGCTAAGAGGAGAACAGAAGGTGGGAGGAGAGACACGTCAGGGTATTTATTTCCCCAACTCCCTCCCTGATGGGCCAGAGCTTGTTTGGGCTGCATTCCTCTACCCAAGGGCATAGCTCCTGTCAGGTGGCCCTCTCCTTTGCTTTAGCTCTCCTGCCCCTAAACTCTACAGGCACAGGTGTAGCAATGGTTTTCTGCTGTAACTAATCCTGGCATCCTTCATCATCCCTTGTTAGTGTCCTTTAACTCTGCCCACTCTTTGTAAATAGTACCCTCACTGAATTCTCCTCAATTACAATCCAAGTGTCATGTGCTTCCTGCCAGAATCTTAACAGATAGACCCGGAAATCTGAAGAGCTGGGTTCTAGTACTGGCACTGTGGCAGCTACGTGCCTTTCGCAAGGCCCGTCCCTTCTAGGTTCTCTTCCTCTGCAAAATGGATGACATAACTAAGAGTCTATAAGTCCCAGGGTCCCTAGGACAGTGCTGTAGCCATAGATGGTGCTGGAAACTATTTGATCAAAGGCTGCTATGGTGCGGAAAGGAGAGAGTGTCTGGTGAGTGCAGGGGTATCAAGTGCAGGAGTATACTGTGTTGTACATTGGCAGAAACAATCAGTGCCAGAGGAAACTGTTTTCCAGAAACCTATGTTAGTGCTTTAAGTGGCTGAAATGGCAGAGAAGTTTGGCTGTATATAGGTGTATAGAAATAAGAGAACAATGGCTAAGAGCATGGCATGAGTCAGAACAGTCCTGAGTTCAGGTCTCAACTGCCATTGCCTTATTTTGTGACCATTGAAAGCCCTTTCACCCCTCTACATTCCCCTCCCTTACATGTAAAATGCGGGTGATATGAACACCTCCCTGAAGAGGCTGATATGAGAGTGAGAAATAGATGCATAGCATGTACCACAATGCCTAACACAGTGAGTGACACATAGTGGGAATAAATACTACCTATCACAACAAAAAAAGGCCTTTGTGGCCAGGTACAGTGGCTCATGTCTGAAATTCCAGTGTTTTGTTTGGGAGGTCAAGATGGGAGGATTGCTTGAGGCCAGGAGTTTGAGATGAGCCTGGGCAATATAGCGAGACCCCCATCTCTCCAAAAAATGAAAAATTTAGCTAGGCATGGTGGTGCACACCTGTAGTTCCAGCTACTCAGGAGGCTAAGGTGGGTGGGAGGATCACTTGAGCCTGAAAAGTCAAGGTTATAGTGAACCGTGACTGCACCACTGCACTTCAGCCTGGGTGGCAGAGCAAGATCCTGTCTCAAAAACAAAGGGAAAAAAAAAGAAAAAAAAAAAAAGGAGGAAGGGAGTCTTGTGACCAATCAGACGAACTGAAAGGCAAGATGCCATTGTGTGAGAACCAGAAAGGCCAGAGAAACTACTCAATCCCATGGCCCAACATAAGTGACAGAAGATAAAAATTCAAATTTACTAGGTGTTATGTTAGAGGAAACAAAAGCAACGCTCAATAATCACCCCTACTCTCTTTCTAGGGAAATTTCCCAACTTCAGAGCAATGAATACGAGTCCAAACAAAGCATGGCAGTACCAAAGGACTGAGGAGGCAGAAAACAGACTTCAAGGCAGCTGAAGCAACTGAGGGTTGCAGGGCAGGATATCATGGAGGGAAAAGCTGAGGACAGAGTCTAGAAGTCTTGCACCCTGGAAGTTGAAGACTGAGGAGTGAGCTGTATATGTTCAGGGTGTAACTGTCTAGGTCTTATCAGAGAATGCGTACTACAAGTTTGAAAGCATAACAGAGAGGCTGAAGAGTGCTGGTGGACATTAGCGCTGTGACCCACACCTCATTAACATGCTGAGTACCCAAATAAGATATTAGACTTAAAGGAATCAAAGGAAAATATTATCCTAATTCATAAACAAATGGCTATCTCAACAGGAAGAAAAATGAGAGCTGTACAATTGCTAATGCAAAAATTGTACTAGATGGGTTTAACATCAAATAGGAGATGGCAGAAGAAAGAGTTAATAAACTAAAAAATCCATTTAAAGTATTAATCTGAAGAACAGAAAGAGATTAAAGAAAAATAACCAGAGCCTCAATAACTAATAGGAAAATATCAAATGACTTTGTATGTCTGTAATTTGAATGCTAGAAGAAAAGAGAATGGGAATTTTTCCAGGAAAATCTTTGGAGACATTAATAGAAAAAAAAATCCAAATTTGGTGAAAACTATTGACTTACAGAACCAAGAAGCTCAGTGTTTTACCCTGTTTTTTTCAAGTAGGGTAAGAAAATTAGAAATAAAACCACAAAACAGCAAAACCTGACACATGATATTTGAACGGCTGAAAGCCTCCCTTGCCTCACTCTGCCCCAACCCCTCCTCCTCCTAACCAGTCTGATTGGGACATTGCTATGACCTCAGAGTTGCCCTGGGCCAAGCAGCAGAGTTGAAGGAGAGGTTCCCTTAAGCTTGGTCACCAGGGAGATAGGTACCAAGAGGATCCAGAGCCATGGGAGCAGTAGGCATGGGTGTAAGCATGTGAGCTGTGACTGAATAACCCAGGTCAGAGCCCAGGTGTACATCGCTGTCCATCTCTGCAGAGAAGAGCCCAATGAGAGTTATAGGATAAGGAACACTATCTATTTCTTCGGATAAATAAGGGTTGTCCCTCGGTAAAACATCAGCCAGGCTTCCCTCTGTGTTCATCCATCTCCTCTGACCCCTAGAGCCAAGTCTGCTTAAAACTGTAAATTCTGACTCCAGAAAAGAGAAGGTATGGTAGGGTTCTCCAGAGAAAAAGAACAAACAGCAGAGAGAGAGAGAGAGAGAGAGAGAGATTAACAGAGAGAGAGGGGAAAAAGATGTATCGTAAATAATTGGCTTACATGAAAGTGGTAGGCGGGCAGGTTGGAGATCCAGAGAAGAGTTGTAGTTCAAGTCCAAATGCAGTTTTCTGGCAGAAATCCTTCTTCTTCAGTCTTTTTATATTAAGGGGGAGGTCAGTTTTTTTGTTTTTGTTTTTTTTTCTATTAAGGCCTTCAACTGATTGGAGGAGGCCCACCCACGTTATCTGTTTCACTCAGCCCACTGATTTAAATGTTAATATCATCTAAAAAATACCATCATAGAAATATCTATAATAGTGTTTAATCAGGTGTCTGGGTACCATGGCCTAGCCAAGTTGACTCATAAAATTAACCAGCATACTAGCATTCTGACAAAATGTGCCTCCTGCAGGAAGGGCCCGTGCAGGACAAAGATGAGCCTGAGGGCAGTACCAACTAAGAGTATAGAGAAGGGGCTGTGACAGCAAAATCTAATGTGCTCCAAGGCAGCATCAATGGAAGTAAAAGGGCCCATTTCCTTCCAAGGAGACTAGACCCAGAGCTGCTCCAACTTAAGCATGTATGTGAACCACCGGCCTCCTGATCCAGGAGGTCTGGATGTGGGCGTGAGAGTCAGCAGTTCTCACAAGGCCCTGGTGGCTGCCTGTGCCACTGTTCTCTGGGCCATACTTTGAGTAGCAGGGTAGAGGACCTCAGAGCCTAGATTCCTAGGTTTCATCCCAGCTCTACTCCTCATTTGCTATGCAACTTTGAGCAAGTGAGGTACTTAACCTTCCAGAATCTCAGTGTCCTCTTTGATCAAGTGGGAGGTAACAATATTGACTTCAAAAGGTGATTGTGAGATTAAAAGAGAAAATGAACATGAAGTATGTGGATAGAGTTTGAGCTCAATAAAAGCTCTTAGCTGCTATCATTATTATGGGCACCTGATTTTTAAAGAGTACATGTTAGGTAGGATATAAATAAATCTTATATTTGGTGATCCGCATGAGGAAAGGACCTAAACATACAGCCACAGGAAGAAACGTTGATAAAATTGAAACCATTCACCCTGGAGAAGAACAGATGTAGGAAGGAGGTGGGAGGGAAGTGGAGGCCCAAAAGAGGTGATGAAAGGCTTCCTGAACATACTTGAAATGGAGTGTTCATGGAAATAAAATGAGAATTATCCTCTCCATGAAATTAACAAAGACCAAGATGTGGAGCTTCCTGGTAAGTCAAAATGAGATCAGTGACGAAGCCTGGGAGTATCCAAATCTGACCAGAAATGAAGAAGGTCGTGTGGACTGATTGTCCACCTACCACCAGAGGCACAGCAGCAGATTGTGCCACCACCCCTTCACCAGAAAGCCAACAGGCTGGTGCAACAGATTCGTGTGACAACTGCCCACACCCTCCAAGCACTTCCAGAACTCCAGAGCGGCTCTGTCGATGGCTCTCCCAGAGCATGGCCTCCTTCCTGCACGCAGAGTCCCAGCACTCCAGCGCTGCTGTCCAAGGGCCACTCCTGGGGGACAGTTGGCACATTCCAAGCTTAGTCATGATGCATCAGACAATTCATTCAGATATCTTCAATTCCATTACCAGGCCCTGTGGGAGCCAAATGGGAAAAAGAATCAATGCATATGTTGGCCAGGGAAGTGGCAGTGTCCAAACAGCCTGCCCCCCATGAAAACACTGGCCTGTCCTTTCCCCAGACCCCCAGGCCAGGGCTACCATGTTGCCAGGACAGTCAGACAGTCACACTATCCCATCTGACAACCACTGCTACACAGGCCATCTGCTCCATGGCCTCAGGGTTGCCCTCAGGCCTCCTCCCCATGCTTCAGCAGTAGCAGTGGCCCCCAGGAGCAGCCCCACTCTGCTGCCCTCTCTGGAGCCTCCACATTGCTGCGCATTGCCCATGTACTTGTGAGGTCATTGAACCTCTTGGAACCTCAGTTTCTTCATCTGAAAAATGGGAACAAGAATAAGAATAATACCGGCCGGGCGCAGTGGCTCAAGCCTGTAATCCCAGCACTTTGGGAGGCCGAGACGGGCGGATCACGAGGTCAGGAGATCAAGACCATCCTGGCTAACACTGTGAAACCCCGTCTCTACTAAGAAAATACAAAAAACTAGCCGAGCGAGGTGGCGGGCGCCTGTAGTCCCAGCTACTCGGGAGGCTGAGGCAGGAGAATGGCATAAACCCGGGAGGCGGGGCTTGCAGTGAGCTGAGATCCGGCCACTGCTCTCCAGCCTGGGCAACAGAGTGAGACTCCATCTCAAAAAAAAAAAAAAAAAAAAAAAAAAAAAAAAAACAAAGAATAAGAATAATACCTACCTCACAGGAATGCCATGAGGTTAAAAGAGATAAAGATACATAAAACATTTAACCTGATTCTTGGCATTCGGTACTGCAGAAATGTGGGCGTTACTCCCCGTGAGCGATATCCTACCCTGCCACAGAGGAGGCGCTAAGCAAGTGTTCGTCAAACTGAATCATGCTGGAGAATACTCATGGCTCCCGGGTCAAGTCCAAATGCAGATTTCTGGCAGAAATCTTTCTTCTTCAGTCTTTTTATATTAAGGGGGAGGTCAGTTTTTTTGTTTTTGTTTTTGTTTTCTATTAAGACCTTCAACTGATTGGAGGGGGCCCACCCCACGTTATGGATGGTAATCTGTTTCACTCAGTCCGCTGATTTAAATGTTAATCTCATCTAAAAAAGACCATCATAGAACTATCTATAATAGTGTTTAATCAGGTGTCTGGGCACCATGGCCTAGCCAAGTTGACTCATAAAATTAACCAGCATACTAGCATTCTGACAAAATGTGCCTCCTGCACATTTTGCAGATACTGGCATCGGAGAGGCAGTCACCTCCCTCACTTCCTCACCCTTGTCAGCAGGAGCCAAGGCCAGGAAGCTGGGGCCTCACCCTCTAAGCCCTACCAAGGGAGACAGGAGCTCTGCAGGGTTGCAGAAGCCCACAGCTTATGCCAAGGAAGCTGCTTCAAATCACATCTCCTTCCAGGCACCTCCCCAGCAAGCCTTGCTCCCAGCTCTGTCAGGCTCAAGTAGCTTTAGCCTGAACGGTCTAGCCTCTGCCTGACCCTTCCCTGCCCTCGATTAAACAGCCACCCCCGCCCACTGTCGGACCTATGGATTGGGACAGACCTGAGGGTGGCTATGGCCTTGGACCCCCTAATCCCCAGCCAGCCTGGGCTCCTGCCACTAGGCTTATTTGGGACACTCAGTTAACAGTTGGACATCTGTCATGTGCCAGGTTGTGTGCCAGGAACAGGGGAGAACCAGTACTTGGGGTGCAGAGGGAGGCAGGGAGATGGCAGCACCAACACCTGTAGCCTGGGGTGGCTAGGCAGGGCCACAGGGACCTCTCACAGATTCTGAAACAACGTGGATTCATAGGGCTCCTGGAAATGCTTCCGTGGGGATACAGGGCACGTTCCTCAGAGAGGAACTTACAGACTGGTGGAGGAGATGTGCTCCTGGCAGAGGACAGAGACAGGGAAACATGGGTCAATACTGGTGGGGTAGCAGGCGTGAGCCCCTGAAGCAGGGAAACATTTGTGGAGGGTCCTTCAGTGCCTGGAATCTGAAACTGGCAGCCCAGGATGCTCAGAGAAACACTGACTGGGAAAGGAAGACATGCGCCTGCAGGTGCTGGTGTGTCCCGGAAGCTTCCATGGAGTAGAGGGCGATCTTAGAGCTCACCACCTCCACCAAAGCCCACCCCGAGGGGAAGGGCGGGCATCATCTCAACCTCCTCCCTCCTTCAGAGCTGGAGACTCCAAATCACTCAGACACCCACCCTCCTCTCTGCACAAGCTGCCAGAGGGCCATAGGGACAGGGCTCCTTGTAGGGGGGCTGGGCCATCACACCCACATCTGAATGCTGCACCCTGGGGGTGGGCATCCCAGGGACAGAGCCGAGAGAGCCTCGGGTTGGGTGGAGCTGGAGCTCCTGAGCCTGAAGGGGGAACCTGCCTGGCCCTGGACTCCTTGATATGAGAAACGATAAATTTCCTCACTGACTATGCCCCTTGACTCAGAGTTTTCTTACTGATAGCTGCAGGCCTTCTGAGAGATATGGGGACCCCATCTCCTCTTCTCTCCCTATGTCATGCTTGAGAAACATCCAGAGCCTATCCAAACTAGGGTTGCCAAACAAAACTAGGTTTAGCAAATGAAAATGCCGGGTGCCCTGTTAGATTCAAATTTCGGGTAAACAATGAGTGATTTTTCTAATATATTATGTTTTGTGCTATACTTGAGGCATACTTATACTAAAAACATTACCCATTGTTTATCTGAAATTCTGTTTTAAGCAGGCACCCTGTATTTTATGTGGCAACTCTACCCCAAACCCCTCCTTTCTCTCGCCTGACACCAGACTACGCTCCAAAATGGTTTGTCATCCAGAGAGGCTTCTGAGATGGCACCCAGGCATCTCCTGAGGTGGCCTGGGAGGGGTCAGAGAGCCCCACTGACCCCCCAGCACCTCCTCATAGCTGTGGTTAGGGCTGGAGGGGGACCAATAAATGGCCTTCTCTTGCCTGCTAGGTCCTAACAATGGTGAAGAGAGAGAAGTGAAGAGGAGGAGAGACTGAAATATCACTTTAGCAGCTGAAAAAGTTGATTTGGGGGAATAGGGCTGAGAGCTGCAAGCACCTGAGTCTTCTGATATCAAATCCCAGAACTAGACAAATCACCTACTCCATTCCCACAGCCCTGAACCCTCCCAGTCCTGCTCCAGGGCAGCTCAGGCAGGGAAGGGAGGCTGCCATTCTCCTGGCTCACTCCGTGACCAAGAATAGTAGCAACCCAGGCACCCTGCAGGCAGGAGAAAAAGGTGAGGGTTCCTGAGACCTGTTTGTTCTCCCAAATTCACCTATCAGCTAAATCATTTATCCTTCCTATCGCCTTGGGAAAAGAGAAGTCAGGAATATTGGGCTAATGACGGGACTCCACGTGGAGGCATCCACTGCTCTCATTGGTAGCACCAAGGGAGCCCTGTCGGTCCCACTGGTGGCAGGCCACTCACAAGGGCACCCTTTGATGAGCCAGCCTGAACCATGTAGTTACCAGTCAAAATAAGTCCTGGCCAACAAACACAACTCACTTCCCAACCTATGCATGCCTCAGTTTCCTCATCTGTGAGATGGGGAGAAGAGCACTCACCTGGGCTCATTCATGGGTAAGCCTGCAGCACGCCTGCCTGGCACGCAGAGAGGGCTCACGAGGGCTATGGCCATTACCATCCCTGGCTCTGGCATGGGGTGACGAAGCAAGCACGAGGCCCTTGAAGGGGAGAGAAGAGAGGAAGAAAGGGAGAGTTTAGCTGGGCTAGTGTAAGACCTCTGCTTGGAGCGCTGCTGGGGGTCATGCAGTTTCAAGGACGAAGAGAGATAAACAGATGAAGACACCAGGCTGGCCTCCCAGGTGAGGTCGGTGTGGAAGCAATGAATGGGGGAAGCACCCTGTCCCCAGCACACCCATAGAACTAGATGCTCTCAGGGTGCTGACAAGCTCGAGATACAGGAGCTGAGGCCACTTCCTGGGGAAGTGCGGAGACTGGTACAGCTAGCTGGGAGCTTGGAACCCCCACCAGGCAGGCTGTGACTCAGAGGGTGGCTCCAGGCCCAGCCGGAACAGGGATGTTCACCGGGACCCAAACAGAAACCACAATTAGACTAATGGGCAGAGACAAGGAGGGAGGATAAAGGGCAGCGGTTGTCACACGGATACCCCAAGTTCATGCTGGATTTCAGGCCTACTAACACTTACCCTCGGTAGTCCATTCAATGAAAGTTGGTTGTCTCATCTGCTGTGGGCTATGGGGATAAAAGAGTTGCAGCAGCCATGCCCCAGCCTCTGTGGGACAGCGTTCTTACACATGAAGCACATTGTACATCCACAGCGTTCAGGCACATTGTGGAAAGTGCCTGAAGGAAACATAAGTGCTGAGATAAAGAATCATAGGGAGTGTGGCTTTCTTGGGTGGTCAGGGGCCTCACCAAGAAGTGACATGTGCACTGGGCTCTAATGGAAATGAAAACTCCAGCGCTAGGAAGAACTTTTCAGGCAGAAGACACAGCAAGTGTGAAAGCCCTAAGGGGGAAAAGGGCAGGAGGATTTAGGCAGCAAGGCCGGTGCCCAGCCCTGCGCTGGTGTGAGGAGCAGCTCAGTCCAAGGCTGGGGTGACACCTGCTGGGCAAAGGGCCCAGAGTGGGATCAGGGGCATGGTCAGGACGATGGCTCCTAAGCGTCCACTCATTCTGAGGGAGTCAGTCACCACAGGGTAGGAAAGCATGGTGGGACAAAGTGTCGCTGAGAGACCACTTGTGAGGCCGAGGTCCTCAGAGGTGGACAGCTCCCTGAGGGCTGGAAGTCTCCGGAAGGCTTCTTGGAGAAACATCCTGGGGGACCCCATTTGGACAGGTTGGAGGTGTCAAACGGATGTGAGCAACAAAAGACAGCAGTGACCCCTGGCTGTCTGTGCAGCAGAGAAGAAACTGGTTCGCCACAGGGTAGAGATGGGGTCATAGGAGGAATCTTCCTTGTACTTTCTGAAGAAAAGGGAAAAGATAAGAAAAACCACAGCATTTGTTAGCTGCCCACTCATCTCCCAGCCCTCTTTTCCTCTTCCTAACTGAACCCTGGTTGGCCCTGGACCAGCCACCTGCTTTCCATGTACACACACACACACACTCGTGTTCTCTGGAGGAAATGAAGCCTCCAGTTCAAGGGGTAGGCCCCACTGCCTCACACCAACCAGCATATTCCATCTCCTGGCCAGAGTCATTGGTCCCAAAGACAGCCTGTGACTGAAGCCCGTCTACTCAGAGGGATCACCAGGCCGTGGCTCGGTCTATGAATTCAGCCATGAAGCATGGGGCTACTGGCAGTCATTGTAGACAAGAATAGAGGGGTGGAAAGGACTAGGTCTCTGGTGACATCATTAAGGCCCTGGACCAACCAATCCTGCAACCCACCCACCTCTGGACTTTCCAGTTGCATGAACCAAACACCACCTTTCATGTGATTAAACCTGTTTGCGTTGAGTGTTCTATTCCTTACAATGACAGCAACAGTTTGCAGACATCTAATATGTACTGGGCACTGAATTAAATCTTGATGCACACTGTTCCATGCAGGAATCATCCTTCTCACTCTTCAGAAGGGAAACCTAAGGCTCAGGATATGCAGTAACCTGCCTCGGGTCACACAGCTGGACGTAGAAGGCCTGACTCCAGGCCTGGATCTGGGCCTGGGCTCCTACCCCCCGAGTTCCTTCAGTCCCTCAGGGACCAGCTTTCAGGGACCCATAGCTGAGGGTCTGAAGCCACCCTAAGTTAGAGACCTTACATCAGACACTACTGAGGGACTTTGAACTGAGGATTTTGAGAGCTCTAAGCCTTGTTCAGAGAAAGTTGGGCAGGGCAGAGGCCTAGGTTTCAATTCCAGAACCCCACTTAGTGGCCATGTAACCTTGGGCAAGTTACTTGCCTTCTTCAGCCTTAGTTTCCCCATGTGTGAAGTCAGGTTGAATTAAGTCCCTATTATCTCATTACTTTAAAATACTTAAGTATAAACAATGTGAAGGAAATGTAGACGTGTGTATGAATTTACTTTCATCTTTACCCTAAGAAAATGAGTAAACAGTTGAGATTCCCTGTCAGGAACACATGCTCTAGAAGGTGCTATCAAGGACTTCAACTACCTTTATCTAAATTCACACCATAGGGTTTATAGCCTAACCTCATGTAGGTCAGACACACTTGTCCTGGGTAAATAACAGGGGTCAAGAATTGGGGCTGGTTAGAAAGACTGTCCAGCATTCTGGCCTTTGCATAAACAGGGTTCAAGCATGCAGAAACCCAGGGGCCCAGCACAGCTCTGGGACTAGAATTCCCTTTGGTTCTGTGTGCCCCAACCCGTACGTGATGGAGGGGTCTGCCACCTGGTGTTCCTAGAAGGATGGCAGGTTCTGCCACCAAAACACTGTTTCCTTCTCCTGGAGTGTTCTTACACATGGTGCTTGTCCAAATGCCAAGGACTTTCTGCACTCACAGGCATGGGGGTGAGGCTTTGGTGGACACTTACCTCTCATTGGTGGAATTTCACATGGTGGAATCTGGCCTGAGACTGACTTTCACTGCTGCACATCTCCATAGCAAGAGGAAGATGTCAAGCTCCAGCCCAACAGGGTTTATTGGAACCTATGCATCAAAACCAAAAATCCTGACAACTGTTGAATGGTCACCATGATTTAGATTCCTTCCCAGCTACTCCTTCCAAGTTGTTGGGAGGATAAGACGCATGAAATACCAGCAAATGTTGTTATTTTCATCATTCTTGCTATTATTCAGGCCTCTCTCTTCTTTAATCAAAGAATGTATCTATGATGAGGAGAGGTGCTGAGAAGTGGAGGGAGGAGGAAAGATGGGGGTTGTGTTTTGAGATTTAGAAGGGCACAGTGTGTCCAGCCAACACTCCCAGCCCCCAGAGGTTGCAACATATGTTAAATCTCAGGACATATGAGGCTCTTCCACTGGAGACAAGAGGCCATGAAGGCCCTCCACACCCAATCTCATGGTCATAGACAAACTAAGCTACCAGAGCCCTTCCTTCTGCCACCCTCCAGTGACACATGACATTGAGATATGGCTGTTTTGGTGTGGGGACACTTGGTCACGGAGACACTCCAATAATGATTATCAGAATCATAACATCAGCAATAAGTGTATTGTACCTGGTACCTAGTAAATGAAATGAGGGTTAGCTGGGTTCCTTCTGTGAATATTCTCATAACAGGATACTGTGTGGAATATTCAATGGGGAAATTGAAGTTTTAAAAACTAAGAAATTTGCCCACTCACAGAGAAAATGGCAATTGGGATTTGAATGCAGGCAGTCTCATTCCAGCATCTACATTCCTAACCACTGGTCTATAAAATACTAACACAATTAGGGGTGGAAGGTGACGTTACAAGAGTAGACAAGCTGATTTTAAAGTTCGTGTAGAAAAGTAAACCAACATATCCATAGAAACAGAAAAAGAGGAGCTATGAAAAAGAGCATGCTATCTATTCCCAGTAATCAGAGTGTCACTGGCATATGCTCAGACAAATATCCCAATAGAACAGAATAAAAATGTAAGAAATAGACCCCGCTATGTGTGAAACTGAGGACGTGATAAAGGTGACATCTCAGATGAGTGAGGAAAATATAGTTTAATCAATAAACTGTATGGGACCAACTGGGTGGCCATCTGGAGAAAAATAAAGTTGGATCCATACCCCACACTATATTTCAGGATAAATGTCAAAGGGATCAAAGACTTAAAACTAAAAACTATGAAACTATGAAATGCCTGGATGAAAGCAGCAGAATTCCTATATAGCCATGGGTAATATCTCTAGCCAACACTCAAATTCCAGAACTCATAAAAGACTGATCCACTTGATTAATAAAAATTAAAACTTCTGCATGGAAAAAAAAAATAACAAGCAGGCCAGGTGCAGTGTCTCATGCCTGTAATCCCAGCACTTTGGGAGACGTAGGCAGGAGGTTTGCTTGAGGCTGGCAGGTCGAGACCAACCTGGGCAACATAGCAAGACTCTGTCTCTACAAAAAAGTTAAGACTTAGCCAAGCATGGTGGCACACACCTATGGTCCCAGCTACTTGGATGAGGGGGGAAGATAGCTCGAGCCCGAGAGGTCGAGGCTTTAGCAAGCTGTGATTGTGCCACCTCACTGCAGCCTGGGTGACAGAGTAAGACCCTGTCTCTCAAAAAATAATAATAATAAGCAAGAAAAATCTAAGCGGACATATTTATAAGCCATATCACAAATTGAGGGCTAATCTTTCTAAAATGTACAAGCTCTTACAAATTGGTAAGAAAAGGATAATCACACAAATGGATGTGAGTAAAGAGTTCATAGAAAACAAATTTACAGTACCACAAACCCCCGTGACACAGGTTTACCCATGTAACAAACCTGCACATGTATCCCTGAACTTAAATGTTAAAAGAAAACAAATTTATAACTGACCCTTAACTCTATGAAAAGATGCTCAACCTTATTCATAATAAAAGTGCAAATGAAAACTACACTGAGATTGTATCATTTATCTAGCAAAGTTGGCCAAGAGCCAAAAGTTTAAGAACTCACTCTGTTGGAGAGGCTGTAGAGAAACAAGTTTCCTCATACGTTACTGGTGGGAGATCCTCTACAGAGGGCAATTTGGTAAAATCTATCAAAATTGCAATGCTTATACCCTTTAACCCCAGTAATCACACTTCTAAGAACTTATCCCACGGACAGACTTGCAAACATGTGAAGTGACGTATTTATAAGGTTATTCACTGCAGCGTAATTTATTATAGCAGAAGAAGTCGGGAAACAAACAAACGTTCATCAATAGGGACTGGTTGAATAAATTATGATCTTATAGTACATCCATCCAACAGAGTACTGTGCAGCTGTTTTAAAAAAAAGTAAGAATCAGGAAGCTCTTTATGTGCTGACATAGAAAGAGCTCCAAGAGATATATTGTTTAGGGGCAGACCAGTGTTTACATTACACTGCTTCTGGTATTAAAAACTGGGAGGTGAAAGGAGTTTTAAACTAAAATTTATAAAACAAAAAATGAAAGTGCTTCCCTGTTAAGGGTAGGGGGTGGTAATTGCACAGAAGTAAAACTGGAAGGGAGATTCTTCACTCTAAACCTTTTTCTCTAACCATATGAATATATTGCCTATTCAACAAAATAAATTTAAAAATTGTAATATTATGCTTTCAACTTTCTTCATGATTTACCAAGTACTGTGTGAAAACAAATATCCTTCCCCACTTCCTCAGCCTCCTCCTATCCCAAATCCTGGAGTGAGGCTCAGGTACCATTTAAGTTAGGAAAACAACAACAACAACAACAACAACAAAAACCACGGAAGGTTAAAATAACTGATGGGTGTGTTACTTGGAAATTACAAGGAGGGGCAGGTGCAGTGGCTCAGGCCTATAGTCTCAACACTTTGGGAGGCTCAGGTGGAAGGATCGCTTGAGGCTGGGAACTCAAGACCAGCCTGGGAAATACAGTGAGACCCCATCTCTATGAAAATAAAACATAAAAAAAAAAAATTGCGAGGCATGGTGGCCTGCCTGTAGTCCTAGCTACTTGGGAAGCTGAGGTGGGATGATCACTTGAACCCAGGAGTGAGCTATGACCACTGCCCTCCAGCCTGGGTGACAGAGCTAGACCTTATCTCTAAAAACTAAAAGAAAAAATTTAAAAACAGCAATTTTGCATTTTGATGGGGCTGTATCAGAATGTCCTACATACAGTCACACAGATAGGAAGAGAGGGGTGGGAGGAAGTGCTTCGGATTCTGTACCTGGGCTGCAGAGAGTACCCAGGAATAGTATTCAAAGCACTTCCTCCCACCCAACCCCCACCCCACCACATGCTTTCCCTCCACACCCCCCAACCCCTGCCCCTGCCCCTACTGGCGGGCTGTAGCCCTGCTTGCTTGCACCTTAGAATCACCTGGAAAGCTTGAAAAACAATGCCAATACCCCAACCACACACCAAACCAAGCAAGCCAGCTGGCCCTCCCTCGCACCCAGGCACTGGCTGGGGTTGTAGTGTTTGATTAGTGCCTTACTCTCTTAGACAGTGAGCTTATGGATGCAGGGTTTACCATTGTATACCATGTGCCAAGCAAACAGTTGGTATTCAATAAGTATTAGTTAAATGAATGATAATGGGAGGAATTGTGGAATCCATGAAACGATGAAAGGAAGATGACAAGGCAAAGAGGCGAGGCAAGGAGCAGGCCCCTCAGGGAGACCCCATTAGGCCCAGCAGCCCACACTGGGGGGCTCAGGACCAGGGCTGACATCCACACCAAGCCCTGACCCCTTACTTGGCTGTGATAAGCAACCTCTTTTCTCCAGGGAGCTGATGGATCCCACCAAGGGCTGAGGAAACACTGGTCTTCAACCCTAATCACTGAAGGCTTTCTGAATGGCAGACACTAAGCACAGCCCAGAGGCAAGAAGCAAGGCTGGGCCCCTCTCCTCTGGACAACACCACTTCCAGAGCTCCCAATGAGGACTGTCATATCTGCACATGACAGAAACTGGCCAAATGGCAAAATGCCATACAGGTTACCCTACCGGCTTTTGGGCTTTCTCCTGAGCATGCTGAAAGGAGTCATGAGCTGCCCCACGGATTTAATATACTAGATACCCATGATACAAACCAAGCTAACAAAGTGGTCCCCTAGGAGATCAGAAGTGTGGTCCTCTCCTTTGGAAAACACCTGCCCCTCCACCCACCAACATCATAGCCCGGCAGCTCGTTGCCCAGGGAGGTGTTGGGAGTCCTAGCAAGCCAGAAGGAATGGACCAGTAGACTAAAGGGCTGTAAGAGCTAATACCGAGGTGGACACAGGATCCAAGTTGAAGGAAAGTTGCTTCCCAAAGCCAAACCCAAAGTGTGAGAACTGCACACCCGCCAGTCCTGCCTTCAACACTAGCAATATAATGAATGAGCATTTACCAAAGGTTTTCCTGAGCCTGGGGCTGTGCTAAACCCTATGTATGTATTATCTCTAGGTACTCTTATCATCCCCATCCATCAGATGAGAAAACTGAGGCACAGAAAGGCTAAATAACTTGCTTAAGTCTTTGAGGCTTTGCCGCCCAATGCAATAGCGGCTAAGGACATGCCACTATGGAGCCCTTGAATGCAGCTAGTTTGAACTGGGATGCGCTGTAAGCACCAAATACACCACAGTTCAGACTTAGTATTTTTTAAAAATGTAAAATAGCCCATTAACAATTTTTATATTGCTTGCATGTTGAAATAACATTCCAAATCGATTGGATTAAATAAAATGTTTTACTAAAATTAGCTTCAACTTCTCTTCTTAGTTCTTTTAATGTGGCTACTAGAAATTTTACAATGACACAGGTGGCTCCCATTGCATTTCTATTGGGCAGCACTGCTTTGAGGTATAAGTTAGGGAGAAGGGGGCATGGGAGACCTTTTAGTCAGGCCATATACTATTGATGGCAAACACATTTCGCACAACTTTCCGAGGATGTGCCTGTGTCCCAAATAGCTTCAGATTGTATCCAAACTGTATTATTTGCCTGTCAGTATTAATCTTGTTTCTCTACTGAGCTATGAGCACACAGAGGACAGGTAAACTCCAGGGCGTGGTGCCAGCCACCCCACATGGCCTTGGTCAGGGTCAGCAGAGAATAACCATGGCAGAGCCCCAAGTGAAATCCTTGCTGCCCCCTGGGGGAGACTCTGCGGGACCGGATTGAATGTGCTGACCTTCCTCAGCCCTGTGAGGCAGCCTCACCAGCTCAGCCCTGTGGGAAGAGATGGGGGAAGGATCTGGGGACACTCGGAGTGGCCCAAACTCTTTCTGCTCATTACACATGCTCAGCCCCAGGGGGCCCACAGACTCCCTTCAAATCCCGGCTCTGCTTCTCACGTTCTGCCCTTCCTGGTCATGAAATGGGAGGGATGGTGGGCTGCAATGGTGGCTCTGCAAGTGTCACCCTCCCTCCCTGCCTTTCCCATCAGCCAGAGAAGCCGTGTATTAGTCCATTTTCACACTGCTATAAAGACATACCTGAGACTGGGTAATTAATAAACAAAGGAGGTTTAATTGACTCGCGGTTCTACATGGCTCAGGAAACTTACAATCATGGCAGAAGGTGAAGGGGAAGCAAGCCCCTTCTTCACAAGGCAGCAGGAGAGAGACAGAGTGCAGGGGAAACTGCCCCTTATGAAACTACCAGATCTCCTGAGAACTTCCTAACTATCATGTGAACAGCATGGGGGAACTGCCCCCATGATCCAGTCACCTCCCACCGGGTCCCTCCCTAGACTCATGGGGATTACAATTCAAGATGAGATTTGGGTGAGGACACAGAGCCAAACCATATCACCAAGTGAGAGAATGATGACAGGGTCACAGCCAACTCTGTAGGGAAGCCTACATTACCAGTCACCTCCACGAGATGCCATATTCCACACAGACACACAAATTATGTCTACTAGCCACCCAAGAAAAGTAAAATCAACAGACCAGTGAACACTACATTTGGGGATGCAGCCTGGTGGAGCTGGGGATATGGATGAGAAAGAAGCAGGGAACGCTCCCCCTACTCAGCATGGCGCCCTGGGTGTGGTGGAAGTTAATGCACACAACTCATGCCCTGCACATGCTGTTCCCTGCCTGGAACAGCTGCCCCACCTGACTAACTCCCACCCTTGCATGTTGGGCTCTGGCTGCCCCTCTGTGGAACCGTCCATGCCCTGCCACCTGGGAAACGGTGTCTCCCACCTCCATCCCACTGCCACCCCTTATAATGCCCCCCACGACAGTGCCCAGCCTGGTGCCACCCTCCCCACTTGGAGGGGAAGATTAGACACTTAGACACGAGGCCCTGCTTGGAGAAGCCTGTTCAGCACTGAAACAAGCACCGTTTTATCTCAAGCTTCTCATTTTGATTCCAAACACAAAATAGAGAAGTTTTATCAAGCACATTTAATCACCACTCTTCCTCCTTTTCTCACATTCCAACAAACGCGATTTAAGCCTTGGCAGGCTCGAACAAATGGGAATCAAAATTCAAGTCACTTTACAACACATCCTGGAGTTCATTCATCCTCATGTTGATTGCTTCAGTCACCCCTCACCAAGCGTCTTCTGGGAGCCAGAGGCAGTGCTAACACCGCGGCATCCCATGGTCGTCTCTGCCCTCCAGAGGCTGCCGGTCTAATGGGAAACAGCTTGCTGCATCTTTAGTTGTCTGTCTATATGTCCCTGTGCTATGACAGAGAAATGAACAGAATGCTGTGGGAATACAGATGATGGAGGGAAGGACTAATCTGTCTGGAGGGATCAGAGAGGACTTCACGAAGGAAGTGACATGTTAGCTGGATTTTTTTTTTTTAAATGATAAACTCAGGTTTGTTGCGCTGGGTTGAACCTATGAAGGTAGGACCTGGGAAGGGGGACAGGGGCAGATGAAGTTGGTGACTGTATCTTCCCAGCCATTGCTGGGTTCTCAGCACCCTAGGATCTGCTGCCCAAAGGCCAGGCTCCCAGTGAAGTTCTAGGTGAGACCCAGTGCTGGGGGGCAGGGTCCTCTTCCTGACAGTGCAGCCTGTGGGATCACCTGCAAGGTCCCATCGTGGAGGCAAGGGCTGCGATGTTGGCCTGCGCTGGGGCCAGCCTCCTCAGGAAGCTGCCTTGTTGGAGGAGGTGGCAGCAGCCTCCCCTTTCTTCTTGATCGGGGCCTTCAGCAGTGTCAGCTTCTTGGGCAGGCTGTTGCTGGCTTTCATCACCACGTCATGTTCGATCTTCTTCCAGATCCTGACTTCTAGGTTCTTCTTAAGCTTTTGTTGCTGACTGACGCGCGCCTTCTTGGGAGCTGTAACACGACCGTCTTTCCTCAGGCCCCGGTTCCTTTCAGAGGCCGCCGCTGCCTCTTCGCTGGCTTGTGCGCCTGGAACTCGCGCTGCCCGTGCGCTAGGATCCGGCACGCGGATCAGCTGGAAGAGGTCAGCTGGATCTTAAAGGATAAGAAGAAAGGAAGAGATGTTCCGGACAAAGGGAACACACATGACAATGCAAGAACGTAGGAAAGGGCACTGTGAATTCCGAACACAATGAGAAAAATTCCGCACACCTGGACTCTAAGGTGCAGGTGCAGGAGGAGTATTGCTGATGAGGCCGGGGAGGAAAGCTGGGTCCACGTGTTGAAGGGCTACGTGTGTTGCTGTAGGTGGCAGGGAGCTGATGGTATCTATTTTGTAGAGAAGTCACTCTGGGCAGGGCGCAGTGGCTCATGCCTGTAATCCCAGCACTTTGGGAGGCCAAGGAGGACGGATCACGAGGTCAAGAGATCAAGACCATCTTGGTCAACATGGTGAAACCTCGTCTCTACTTAAAATACAAAAATCAGCTGGACGTGGTGGTGTGCGTCTGTAGTCCCAGCCACTCAGGAGGCTGAGGCAGGAGAATCGTTTGAACCCAGGAGGAGGAGGTTGCAGTGAGCCGAGATTGTGCCACTGCACTCCAGCCTGGCGACAGAGTGAGACTCTGTCACACCAAAAAAAAAAAAAAAATCACTCTGAAAGCTGGGTGAAAAGCAAGACCATTCTGGAGAACATAACGTGCCCTACTGGGCACAGCATATTGGACCCTTGTAGAAGAGGATTGACTTTTTATGTTAAGGGTCTTCTTGCTACAGACTAGACAGACAGGAGTGGGGAAATTAAATTTAATCTCCTAAATAGGGGATGGCGCAGATGTCCCCACTCCTGCCTCCCATGGCCATGACAGGCATTGCTAATCAATCACAGCACTACTTTCTGCTGAGTCTGGTCTCAGCCCCAGATTCTTCCCAATACAGAGCTCCATGTTGCCACCACAATTTAGCCGAGGCGGCACATGAAATGAAGCATAGTTTCCATTATTACACCAGGGAAATAAGCCTATTATTGACGTTAGTCCAAACCAAGCAACATCAGCTAGGAAAGCTTAATGTAAAAGTTCCTGAGAAGTACTATTCAAAATAAACACAATGAGTTGGAGGGGAAGAATCAAGTTCACAGCCTTGAGAAAGTAGCATTTAAAAGTGGCTGGGGGCGGGGAGGTCTTGGGCCTCGAGATTAATTTTTTTCCAGTGCAGCAGACTCACAGGTTAATCATCATAAAGCTGTCACTCTCTCCACCCTGCTCTTGGAGGTGATAAGCAACATTCAAGGCCTTGCCGCCGCAGGTTTTACCTTCCAATTTGCCCTTTCACCTGCAGGAGAAGGGAGTTGCAAAGTGCAATGTCAAAAAGAAATCAATTAGGATTCCTAAAGTGGGTGAGGGGGTAGCCATATTCCTGGTCCAGCCCAACAAGTCGGCTGTTCCCCTGGCTAGAACGAGGCAAGAATCCATCTGGTCATGGCCCCCTGCCCTATCTCAGTCCAGAATTCCAGAACAACAGCAGGGCTCAAGTTCTGAAGATCCGGGCTTTGTGCTCCAGGGGTGGCCTTTGGCAAGGAAATGGGACAAGTAAATACCACATGGGTCTTTTGATCCTCTGTACTTGACCTCTGCCCAGGGCCTGCATTTCCTTTTCACACCTCCCAGCCCCACCCCAAAAAGCAGAAGGAAAGCAATACTGTCCCCTGGGGTTCCCACCACCAAGTGCCCAGAAAAACTGGAAAGGTGCAGGGAGAAGGAGTCCCACCCCATTCCCCTGAGCATGCCTCCACCTTCTGTGCAGGGTCCCACAAAAAACTGCCTTTTTGCTTCCTCCTCACCTGAGTAGGAGGCCCCAGCAGCTATGGCTGGTCCCTAATAGGGTGGGAGCCCAGCACCCCAGACCCTAAGTCAGCCGGCATCTGTGAATCCTGAAGTTCCCTGACCCACAGCAAAAACCCACAAGGACCCAGCAAGCGGGGCGGGACACTGGAAATCTCAGCCAGTGTGGACATTAGAACTGGAAGACATGCATGGGAGGGAGGGTCCTTCTAGACCAGGACTGAGTCCCCAAGCCACTAGAGGCAGAATCCTTAACCCCAGCCTCAGCTTCCTCCTCTATAAAATGGGAATTCTAACACTGACTTTGCAAGTGTATTGGAAGGATTAAAAACTGGGTACAGGAGGAGCCACCTAACAGGGTAGCTGGCACACAGCAGGGGCTCAGCACATGCCCAGCTGGCTGTCTAGCTGGACCATCCACCTAGACCATGTGAACGGCAGGAGGCCAGGAGCCGTGGCTCATCCATACGGGGTGGTGGGGAGGTGGCTGTTTTCACTACCAAGCAGAGAGCGAAGCTTCGGCCATGGAGCATTCAACCCCTCAGCCAATGGTGACCCCTGAGGCCCATGAAATTTCAAGGAGATTCTGTAGGATTAGGAACAGAAGGAACTGGGCCAGCCTCCATCCAGCCTTTGTCTCTAGGACAGTGGCCTTTGTGAGACACACTCACTGCCAGCACCCCCACCTCCCGGGCCACCTGAAATCCTGGCAGGGTTTGTTCTCCTTTAAGCATGGCCAGGTCTACCCCAGAGCTGGGCAACCATTCAGGGAGTTCCCACAGCATCTGCCTAATGTATGCACCCCTATCACGTCAACCTCAGGCTGGGGTGGGACAGTCTGGGTAAATGGTTTAATAGCAGGACAGTCACATGCCTGATATTCACTGCACCTTCCTCCCTTTCCAGCTTTCCAGCCTCAGCCCAGACTCATGATAGAGAGACCCATGCATCCCCTGGCAAGGGGGTTCCCCAAGCCATTCAGCTTTGGCCCCAAATATACCCAGCAAACTGAAAGCTCATCAGAAGGTTGTCTCCACCCTATTTAGGGACCATCTTGTGCTCTTGGCACTCACTCTGGGAGACTATGCTGTATCCCACACAGCTTATCCAAAAAGGATCTTCCCATTTCATCAAACTTTCCCTGAAAGCACTTGGGTAAACATTGCCTGTGACATTAAATTTCCAGTGGTTTGTGTGTGTGTGTGTCCCCTACAGATGGGACTCTAGACAGCTGCCCGTTGCTTTGCTGAGGTGCCAAGATAATTTCCTTCTTAGAAACTCACAGCTCCACAAATGCCAGCCATTGTCCAGGTGATGCCAGGTCAGACTCCAGCCCATGGCGGCAGCTTCTCTTAATCCCCTTTCACTGCTGAAAGGACATGCACATCTCCAAGTCACTGCAGCTTCCAAAATGCTTTCCCACCTTGATCTCTTTTGGTCAAAGTTCTGGGATTTGGGGTGGGCAGAAGGCATCATCTTCCTCCTATAACTGAGGAAACAAATGGGCAGAAAAGTAGCCCGGGGCTCATGGAGCTAGAAGTGGCAGAGAAATGGCAACGATGTCTCTTGGCAGATCCAGAACACAACAGACACGTCTGTGCCTTGAATTTTTAAACTATTTACATATTCTTTAAGCTTATTTGGCTGCAAGTTGAAAGAGATAACAGATGGGACCCTCTGGGAAGGAGAGAGGGGAAGACTGGGCAAGATACACAGAGAGATGGGACATCTGCAGCAAAAAGTAGTATTGATAGTATGAATAGGGACCATATATTGAGCACTTACTACGTACTTCACATCTATTATCACATTCTACTCAACTTGTGACAGGATATCATCCCTATTTTACAGCTGAGAAAACTGAGGCTCAGAGAAGAGAAGTGACTGTGCAGATACTCACCCAACAGATGGAAAAGCCTGATATACATCCATGTTTGTCTGAACCCCTGACCCATCACATCAGCCACTACGCCGCTCCAGTTGCAGTCCGGTTCTGCCATTTCTAGCTCCATGGGGCACTGGGCTGTTTTTCTGGCCCTTTCTGTTTCCTCAATTGTAGGAGGCAGATCATGTCTTCTGCCCACTCCAACTCCCAGAATTTTGACCAAAAGAGATCAAGTTGGAAAAGCATTTTGTAAACCTGCAATGAACTGGAACTGCCAAGCATCTCCCAGCCTTCCTACTGAATCAGAGCAGATTCCTTCAATGGAGGACGTTGCCCCTCTTTTCTCCCACCACTCTACAGGGCACTGGTTCCTCCTCTTCTATTTGGAAATGGTTCTAAAATCAATAAGATTGTCAGCATCGAGCCCCAGTCATGCCAACATCAGGCGCCTGGAACCCTGAGCCCTGCTGGTCGGTCAGCTCATTGGCCCCCTTGCATGATCCAGAGCAATTACATGCTTAAAATTCAAAGCCAGGTTGCACAGGGCCCCAACGTGGGAACATGTCATAATTTTTCCCATGTGAACAAGTGACACAAAATATGAAAATAGCAGAGGGACTCCACCCCACCGCTGATTGGTCTCGCACAGCTAAAAAGGAGAACAGGGTTTTATGACGGGACAAGATCAACAATGAATTGGCTTGTAGGGAGGAAAAGAGATGATATAATATTTTCTTGAGCTAAAGGGACTAAAAATAGTGTGAGGTTTTCCAAGTGATGGTACTTGGTGGTGGTGGCGGCGGTGGTACTTCAGGATGTGGCTGCTAATCGTATATTGAATAGCTATTGGCATGTTCAGAGCCGTTCACAGGGACTGGCTGCTCACGCAGCTCCAGGAACAAGGAACAAGGAGAGGGCCACCTGTCCCTATTATTGCACCTTTGCTCCTGCAGTGCGCCTCCCTGAAATACCCTTCCTTCAGCCCACACTGAGTCCAGACATCCCACGTCCTGAGCTCCAGCCAGCTCCTCCGGGTGGCATTTCTCAAACTTTTCCCCAAATCACTCCAACAGCAGAGGAGAATTTGCAGGGGGCTGGGTGAAGGGTGAAATTTGAGACGTGCCTGTCGACACCAACACAAGCATGAAATTTCCTCCAAATCTCAGTTTCATCCCAAGAATTCATGAAAAGATGTCATTTACTGTAAAAAGTTTAAACTTGTTTTAGTATTTAAAAATCAGTTTGTTTCCCGATGTCATAGTTATGTGGTTACTCAGAAGGGCTGTTTGCCTTGTGCCGTCAAGAGCTCCTCGGCCCAATGCTGCCAGTGTGGAGTGCCCCTCAGTGACAAAACAAAGGCTTTTGCTGAGGACCTCAGAGCTCCTATGGCCACTGAGGCAACTCATTCACTCATCCATCAATTCATTCATTTACTCATCCAATATGTATTTACCAAACTCCTCCTAAATGCCTACTCTCAGGGACACAGCAGGAAGGAGTCCAACCCTCCAGGAACCCCATCTCATGGAGGAGACAGACAAGGAGACTGTGTGTCACAGCTTGGTGACAAGTGCTCCAGCGGAGACTAATCAAAGGGACTTTGGAAACTGGGCACTAGGGCTCAGGAAAGTCTTCCTTGCAGGGAAAGTGCAAGCCAGGGTGCAACCCAGCCTAACAGTGAAGAGCCATGTGTCATAATGGGGCAAGCCAGTTAACCACTCAGTTTCTTCATCTGTAAAATGGATATAATAGAATCATATGGTTTTCATGAGGATTAAATGTATTTAATTAAAGCAGTGCAAAGTGCTTACTATGGCACCTGATCCGTACTAAGTGTTCAATAAATATTACCTATTGAGCTGGGACCTGAGGAATGGGTGGAATTGGGACGTCGGGGTGAAGGACAGAAGGAGGGGAAAAGAGAAGAGTATGTTTCATACATAAGGAACAACACACTGAAGAACAAATATTCAATACATATTTCTTGAATGAATACATTCTATAAGGGAAATTAAAAGTAATGCAATCTTGATAAACCACACCCTTTGTCTATTTTTTCCTGGTGAGTGTGTGTAGGTGGCACTGAGTGGCACCTGAGCCAGGCACCCAAAGGCAAGCCCACTGCACCTTTCTAAGAAGGATGTGAACTCCTTAAGGGCAGAGATCGCATCTTTCCCCTCTTGGGATCCCACATCTCTGAGCTAGGGTGAACTGCAGGGTCTTATTTTTTGATCTCCAAGGGTGACTCATTCACCCCTCTCCTCCCTCTTTTGGGTATTTCACCACCACTTCCATCCTGGGGAAAGGCCTTGGCCAAGATCATTGGAGAGATCCAGGTGTCCCACTTCCTGGAAGGACCTGAGTAATGCAGGCTGGGGGCAAACAGCCCTGGATTTGTATTCAAGTCCTAGCTCTGCCAGCAGGAGGCTCTGGGTCCTTGGCTGAGTCACGTGGGACACCAATCCAGAGATGGTGCTCCCATAGGAGCAGACTTCAGAGGTTTTGATGGGAAAGGATGACCAACCATCCTGGTTCTCCCTGGACTGAGAGGTTTTCTGGGATTTGGGACTTTCAGTGCCCAAACCAGGAAGGCCCAAGGCAAACAGAGATGAACTGGTCACCCGGCAAGGTGGCCCCAGGGAAACCATTCTCACTCCCAAACTTGTTTCTCCTCTCCCACATTCTGCCCCCTCTACCTCCCCAGACCTCAGTCGCAAGTCAGCACCAAATAGCATCAGAGTCCTTTAGCTTCTTGGCTGACTCATGGATCTGTGTCTTTGCAGGAGGAGAGAGGATGAGGAAGAAAAAGTGTCTGGCATTGCCCCCATGATGCTTCCACACTCGAAGTTGGCGTCAATCCGCTGTCTGAGGGGGAGGACTGGGCCATGTTCTCTCAGAGTCCATGTAGGGCCAAAACCAGCTAGCCAGGATGCTGGCAGGGCAGGGGAATGGAGAGGTTGGTCCACTCTGCTCTCAAGAGGTCAGGGTGATGGAATTTATGACCTCTGGTGGCGCTGAGCCCACCACTCCTCCCCATGAGGGCTAATTGAACTGGTCAGTCCGATGCTGACCCGCTAGGCAGAGTGTGGGCAGGAGGCTGCAGGGGGGTGCCTTCATCCAGGTCCCAACCCCACCCACACTTAGAAACCCAGGACAGTCCCCTTGGGCCGCTTTTCAGATCCCCTTGGCATGTCCGCCTCAGAGATCGCAGCAGGCTCTCCGTCATCCCATCCGAGAGACCTCTCGTGTTTTCAATTACCAATCCCCATTTACATCCTGGCTGGGGCTTGAATGCCAGGCTATATTAGGCCATGCAGAGCCAGGCCTGTTATGCTTTCTTGTTAGCCACATCACATCATATTTTTATGATGCCAGTTTTCTTCCTGAGTTCTCTAGAACCACTTCCATTAAAAAAAAAAAAAAATCACACTTGAAGGTCCAAGGGCCCCTGTAGTTCCCAACACAGTCTGGAAAGGAACCCTCTGAGACCAGGGACAAAGAACTGGATAAATCTGAGGCAATGAGGGACGGTGCCTGTTTTTTCCATCCCCTGCAGCTGCCTGCATCCACCACCCCAAAGCCCGACTGAGCCTCTGGTTCCTTATGGCCCAGAGCAAGAAGACAAAGATCCACGACTCTTGTAGGAACCAAATGCTCTTCCTTGGAGCAGCCTCTTCTGTCCCTCCTTGTCCCTCTGCGGACCCCCAGCACTTCAGTGCAGGGCTCCTGTGCTCTGTCATCCACCATGTCCATTAGCACTGTGGCAAGGAACATTAGAATTTGCAAAGTGCTGCCTCACCTGTGGTCTCCTTAGACTTACCTTTGGAGTGAGGTGGTAGGATACCCATTCTACAGATGAAAAAGTAGAGACAGTGGAAAGGGAGATGGTGTGCTCAAGTCAGGAAGACAGTAAATAGGAGCGTCAGAGCCCCTGGGGCTCGGCTCAGGGACCAGGCCCAGCTGCCTATACAAGTCTACACACTTGGTAACCCAAGAGGAGCTGCTGTACATTTGAGTTCCTTCCCCAAAAGTACACTCCTGGAGGTCAGAAGTCCTGGAAGCACTGTGCCCTCTGTACTGCACTCCCTTCCCAGCCTCCTCATGCCCAGGACAGGCAGCTTCCATAGGGTTGGGGACTGGGGCACCCAAGAGGGAAGAAGTGCTCTCTGTGACTTTCCACTTGTTCTCTGCCCCCAATTTTATAGTAACTCTCTCTCTCATACACACACACACACACACACACACACACAGAGGCACATCTGGGATCCAGAAAGAGACCCCAGACCATCTCAGGTGGGGAATGGAGGGGCAGGGTCACTCCTCTGGTGAGCTGTAAGTTTCTTCCCTGGTCAACAATTGAGCATGCTGCCAATGTGTTGGGGGCTATGGTTGAGGAGGGGCTCCCAAGGAGGCGCAGCGGGCGAGCTGAGGCAGAAGTGGTAGGAATAAGGGCCTGCTGCTTTGAGAGCAAGGCTAGGTCTTCCTGCCTCCATGAGATCCTGAGGCTATGGCTGCAGACAACAGAGGATCAGGGACCAACTCCAGGTGTTCTCCATGTTTCCCATCCAAGAAGAACAAGGGCAAGTCCTTTGCCCATAGTTCTTTGGCCATTAGCCCTTCTATGTCCTTCAGACCCCATGGGGCAGGACACAGACCACCTAACAGAACTGGCCCAACAGAAGGGTTGGCCCAGGGGAAGGACCCCACATCACCAGGGCAATGGACCTTGGTTAAATGGCCGTGGTTGCTTCCAGGTCTCTAGCTCCCCCTCAAGCCATGAATCCAAGTCCATTCTCAGTGAAGCTAATGGGCCATATGAACCTTCCTCGTACAAAGAAGCAAGGTTCTCCTTATTTCACTGAACCCCCACTCCCTGGGCCACCCCACCCACACCTCTCTTCCCATCCCTAACTTCTGCCCTCAGGCTCTTCCCTCACACCTACTGGCCAATCCCATCACCATGGCAGCAAGGGCCCAAGGGTCAACAAGACCGTACCCAACACCGTCGACATGTAGGCACTGTGCTAGACCTCGGGTGGGGAGCAGGATAGGCACAGCCTTGACCCACCCAGCACTTTCAGGCTAGAGAGGGAGGAAAGGCTTACATAGACCAATAAATAATAAATAATCAAATAATATGGTAAGACAAGGATCCAGAATACATCCCCTTTCATGGTGTGATGAAGCAGCCCAAAAAGACTGTAAATGGGAAACATGGAGGAATTTGGTGAGCCAGTGACACCCCAGCTGGTTTTGGAAAGACAAAAGAAATGTGATCCCCAACATTCCTCTCTTCCTCAAGATAGACATTCCTCATTCCTCAGGTGAATGAGGAACATAGGTGTGCAGACTTCAGGGTCCACACGTTTGACCACAATGCTCCTTTATTTTTCACTGGATTCATGTACACACATAGATGATTTATAGAGATTATTGGCATTTACAGAGTTTTGTGCCCAAATACTGTTGCATAGTTTTGAAAGCTGAACTTCTATAGAAATGTGAGGGGAATAAAGCAGAATATTTAAGTGCAGAAAGCTGGCAGCCCAAATGACCTATGCTCTCAGCTCATCTGGCTTCACTTTGCCAACTAGATCAAATAATGTCCCCAAAATGCAATGCACAAAAATACATACACATTCCAACAATGTCTAAACCCATTTCTGGAAGGTTTCACCATGAAATAAGTCACTTGGTGGCAACAACTCCTGTTACAGGACAGCCAGGATTTGGGTCATGCCTCTGGGACGATGATGGTGTTGTGCTATTTGCAGAGCCAGGAAATAGTTGTGAGAACAACTGCTCTGTCCTCTTTAGAAACATGCAAATGGTAAGTTGTACCCCGAGACTGGAAGCCCAGATGGTCAGAAGTCCTCTACCTCCTATCCAGTAACATAAGAGAATCCCAGAAATTGATGGATAACTGAAAGTTCCTCCCACCCTCCCAAGGAGTTGTTCCAAGTAATCTTATATACTTGACCTGTTGGCCCCCATAGGACAGCATGTGGGTTATGGGTTTCTGACCTTGGTTTGATGGACTCTAGATAAGTTCAAAGAACTGTTTAAGGCAGTGTCAACTTAGTTTGAATTAGAAAGTTGATCATAACACAAGGACAAAGTGACACCCAACTAAAGAAGCAAAACAAAGAAACTCACTTCAAATTCACGCAATCTTTGAGCATATTGATGGGGTGACTTTGACCCAAAGGTCACAGGACTATATCTGTCAGGACTTCCTTGTTGTAAGTGACAGAAAACTCAACTCAGATTGGCCTAATTAAAAGAACGGGAATGTATTGGCTCATGAAATTTTTTAAAAGTCTAGAGATAGGTCTCACTTCACACACAACTAGATTAAGGACTCAATTGGTGTCATTAGGGCTCCATTTCTTTTCCTCTTTCAGAGTTCTTCCATCTTCCATGGTGCCCCAGGTTGTGGATGGACATGGCACATCCAGTGGGAAAAAACACTGCCTCTTTCTCAACAATTCCATTGAAAGTCTTCTGGAATCTCATTGGCTCTGACCAATTCAGGGATGGGCCCCTGGCCCACTCATTGTGGTCACAGTGGGGGATACAATGGCAGGCTACAAATCTGGGTTTAGCTCATAGAGTCACCTTGGAGCCCACCCCAAACACACCAACTGAGAGCAATACATAGATGGGAGTGAGGCTATTGCCAGAAGAGGGAATGATGGCTGGGAATGCAAACCACAGACATTCACTACATAACAAGCGGGTTGATTTTCATGCGTGGCCTCTATCCCACACATGACCCTGATGAGCTACAGACAGAATCCAATCCCTTCAATACCATCACCATGGTTCTCTCCGCCCCAGTGAAAAGAGGTTGCTGGGAGTGCTGCAGAAAAGCAGGGAATATGCAGAAGGTACAAGAAAGTCTCCAACCCCACAAAGAGCCTGGAGCTGACACCTCACAAAGAGTGTCATATGTCTACTGCTTCCATCAATTTTGCTCCCATCCTGCTCCCAGGCAGGGAAATTGTCCAGATCGCATCTGCAAAGCTGAGATCAGCAGAGTCTGAGTCATCCCTGCCCCATGATAGTAGGAGCCCAGGGCTGGGTCAGAGAAAATGTGCATAAGACATTCTTCATTGTATTGCTGGGATAGAGAGTGAGGAATCATTATCACCGAATAGGTATCATCATCATCATCATCATCATCATCATCATCACTAAAAGGAGACAAAACCCATAAGACAACAACAGCATGTACTGAATACAAACCAAAACAATTAAAAACTGAGAGCAAGTGACCACATTAGTCATCAGGACAACTGAAGTAAGATTGGGCAGCACGAGGCAAGTGAGTTGCGGTGAGTGATTCAGGACTAACACCGCGAACAGTGAGCACAGGCCCGAGATGCTGCAGATGAGCAAGTGCAGTGACGGGGTGCCAAGACCCTGCCCGACCCAGGCCACACAACAGAGAACCCAGAAGAAGTGGCTGTGAATACATGCCCAGGTGACCCTGACTTTGAGGCTCTGCTTCAGCAGGTTCCATGGAGGGTGGCATGGAGGACAGGAGTCACCCAGAGAGCAAAACAAAGGCTGACCTTTGTTGCTGCACACACAAAGGATGACCAGGAATGGTACTGTGAAGCCCGGAGCCATATGAGCTGATTAGTTCTGACCCCCTTCCCCTTTCTGGTTCTTCCCTACAGATCCAGGGCCATCCTTACTTAACGAGCTGAGACCACCTTTTGTCTCCGGCCTAAAAGCTGGGACAAGAACACCTTCCTCTAACTCCACTGTCCTGAGCACTGGCAAACTCCTAGATCAGGGTTCTGTTTTCAATCCCTCTCCCTGTGTTTAAAAGCTAAGACTTTCCCCCAACTCAAAACACTCATTGCCATATATATAGATATATAGAGAGAGATAGAGGGAGGAAAGGCATATATATGTATAGTATATGACATGTCTGTGTATCCCATACACACACACTTGTGCATGAACACATCCACTCCTCCATATCCTCAAGATCCTGCACAAAGCTATTCTCTCTGAGGATTGTTCCACAACCCTCAGGCAGTGCTTATCACAGCCCTTGACAGCCTATAGGTGTGTGATGGTTACTATTAAGTGTCAACTTGATTGGACTGAAGGATGCCTAGACAGCTGGTAAAGTATTGTTTGTGGGTGTTGTCTGTGAGGGTGTTGACAGAGGAGATTGACATTTGAGTCAGTGGCCTGGAAGAGGAAGACCCACCCTCAATGTGGATGGGCACCATTTAATCGTCTGTCTGCATGGCTAGAACAAAGCAGGCAGAAGAGGGAATAGCTGGCTTGCTGGGTCTTTTGGTTTCATCTTTCTCCCATGCTGGATGCTTCCTTCTCTTCCTCTGATGCCCTTGGAAGGCTGCAGGTTCTTTGGCCTTTGGACTCTTGATTTACATCAGTGGTTTGCCAGGGGCACTCAGGCCTTGGGCTACAGACTGAAGGCTGCACTGTCAGCTTCCCTGCTTTTGAGGCTTTTGGACTGAGCCACTACTTGCTTCTTTCTTCCCCAGCTTGCAGACAGCCTTTCATGAGACTTTGCCTTCTGATCATGTGAGCCAGTTCTCCCCTATACACTCCCTTTCGTACAGACATATATCCTATTCGTTCTGTCCCTCTGGAGAATCCTGGCTAATACAAAGTGTATCCACACAAGTCTTTGTACATCCCATCTTCACTCTGGAGTTGTTTCAAGCACAAAAATGCATCAGAGCGACAGCTCTTGGGAAGTCAAACACCTGCAGATCTCATCAGGTTTTATCTTAGCCCTTGTACCATATCAACCACTGATAATTTAAGAGCAAGGACTTTGCCAGCCAGGAGACAGGCTCTTCCCTGGTGGACAGCACTTCCTCTGTCCTTAAAACATAAGCACTTACGTTCTCTTTCCTGTGGAACTTAGTCCCTGTGAGGTGAGCGATTTCCTCTGTCTTTGTGCACATCCAGTGTGGAGCAGTCATGTAATATGTGTGCTTTGTCACACTCAACACCATGTTCTCATTTTTACATTCACCATTCCTGCATTAACGTGGTTCTCAATGGTCACGTCTACTGACTTAAGTGTATTTCATCATATTAACTCATTCATCCACCAAATGTTTACTGGATGCCTACTATGGGTTGTAGGTGACTGAAACTCAGCAGGAAACAAAGTCCTTGGATGTGGCATCATAAACATGCAGCCACAAGCTATGGGAAGAGCTGTGGACTGTGCCCCTGAAGAAGTGGTAGAGCAGAAACTGAACTCTGAGTAACCTTGGCGTGTCACATAGATCTACCACAAAGTCAGAATGACAATATGCACCCACTGGTGGGACTGCATGAGAACTCAGATATGAAGAGGGCATTGCAAACAACCCTGATGGATATGTGGTGTTATGAAAATATGCCATGTCCCTATGAGTAGACATCAGATAGTTTTCAATGCTTGCTAACATAAACAGCATTATTGTGGGCATCTTTTTTTCTCTTAATATTAGTTCTTTAGTGAGTGTTTTTCAAGAGCGTGACAATGGAGAAAAATAATATTGTAAGTAATGTTATGGCTCTTCTTACAATATTGCCAGATTTCTCTCCAGAAGATAAGGCCCAATTTGCATATCATACCAGTGTGTATGAACACATGTGTTTCTAGAGGGGTTATTTAAAATATTAGCACCCAATAGAGCATGAGCATGCAGCAGTCAGAACGGACACCTGCTGTCGACCTCCAGCACAGCTGTGGCTTTCCTGGCCTTGCGTTCTGTGATTTCTCCTTTTTACTGTGATTTTATTATGTGACTTTATTATTTCCATATTTTTTTTACTGTGAGATATCCTACAGTTGTTCTCAGGCTCATTTCTTTCATTGCTAGAAAGTTCTTCCATTAACCAAATGGAGATGCATTTATTTCCCTATGTGCCGACCATCAACATCGATATCAGACTCCTCTTATTATAAGGAATCAGTCTTAAATGTGCAGGATTGGAATTTTTTGGAATATTTTCTACCTAATGTCTTTTCCCATCGTGTTGATTTCCTTTTTGGTGAGACTGTTTTTTTTTCTGCTGTAAACATCTATTTTTGAATTTTTATGAATTGATTATGTCCATCCTCTCTCATCACAGCCTTCATTTCTTCAATAGACAGTAACATATCTTCCCTCTAAACTGGAGACACTATAGTGTTTCCTTCTTGCTTTCAAAGAATTTTTCATTTTGCTACAAAAATTATACATGATCATTACAGAAAAATGTAAGAAGAAAATTTTAGGAAAAAATTGACTGCAAAGGTAACTACTAACAGTTTGTTTTTCCAGTTTTTTTGTCTTTTTATTTTTCAATTTCTATGAGATCATACTCTACTGGTTATCATCTGTCTTCTTCTCTTAAATCTATATTATGAACAGTTTTCACATAGATTTGTTTTCTTCTTAAATACACAAAATATTCCAGTATATAAATGAAATAAATGTTGCAGAGTTAATGCCCTATTATTGGTGAGAACTACTGATTCTAATTTCTTGCATTGTCTATAACACAATGAGTTACTCTAGTTATTTACTTTATCTCCAACATGAAACTCAGGACAGGAATTAGATCTTTCCCATTTTGTATCCTCAGGACTTAGCATGGTGACAAATTCACAGTAAGTGCCAGATAAATAAGTAAATAATAGCTAACCATTATTGAGCAATTACTTTGCACCAGACATTGTTCTAAACACTTAATTTACATTAACGTGTTTGTTTCTTACCAAACAAAAAACAAAAATTTTTACATATGAGTAAACCAAAGCATAAAGCAGTAAAGAAATTACTCCAATTAGTTCCCTTCACTTCCTCCTATTTGCTCTGCCCTTTCAGAACTTACACTGGGACAAAAACAGGGAACCCTGGTGCGGCCCTGAAGTGAAATATGGATCCACAGGCCACATTCCACAAAGCTAGCAGAGCAGGAGGCAAGTGTTGGAGATCAGATCAAAGAGTGTCCAGAGATTACACAGAGGCAGCCCTGCCCCCAGACCTGTAGCTCACAAGACCAAAGCCATCGTCTATGTCAAATGCTGAGTTATTACTGCAAAGTCATCACCTCGTTTAATTCTACAGCAGCCCCATGAGATAAGTAATATTTTACCCATTTTTACTTGATGCCATGGGGAGAAAAGCAACATATCCAGGGTCACGTAGATTGTCAGAGTTGAGGCCAGGATGCAAACCCCAGTCCCTCAGACACCAAAATCTAAGCTCGTCTTAGCCCCACGCTGGAGAGCTTTGGAGAACTCATGAGTTAGGGGCGGCTTATACGGTAGAAACCTTTCCCTCTAAGGGGAAAATCTGCATTTCTCATGATTTCCGTTAGGTTTACGTTTGTTTTTTTTTTTTTCTTTTTTGAGAGAGTCTCCCCGTATCACCTAGACTGTAGTGCAGTGACGCAATCTCCACTCAAGGCAACCTCCACCTCCTAGGTTCAAGTGATTCGCATGCCTCAGCCTCCCAAGTAGATGGGATTAGAGGCATGCACCACCATGCCCAGCTATTTTTGTATTTTTAGTAGAAACAGGGTTTCGCCATGTTGGCCAGGCTGTTCTTGAATTCTCGGCCTCAAATTATGCGCCCGCCTCAGCCTCTCAAAGTGCTGGGATTACAGGCATGAGCCACCACACCCAACCCTTTAGGTTTAGATCTGAAACTCTTCTGACCAAAAGCTCTCCAGCAGTGGGCACAGAAGAACTGGGGAAGATACAAGTCTTTAGCCCCAATCCATTTGAATGAGAAGAAAGAGTGACGAAAAGACCCTCCCTCAGAGCTTTCAAGAATGGGAGGGCAGGGGGCAGGCCCATGAGTAGCTCCTCTCAGCGGCAGCATGGCGCCCTCCACCATGTACCCCCATTGGGCATTTGCCACCTTTGGAGAGGGGGAGTGGAACTGACAGCAAGACAGACCCAAGGATTAAGCCTCAGTATAACTGATGCCAAACCCCAGGTTCTTTCCACTATTAAAATTTTAAAGTATGGTGGTGCAGCTTGGCTTTAAAGTTTGGGTGCGATTTTGGGAGGCAGCAGAGGGAGCATGTATGTGGCATTCCACATGCAGGAGAATCGAAGCAGAGTTATGGAGGCAGAAATGAGCATTATGTTCAGAAGATAGTTAAACCAACCTGTGGTACAGCGAAGCAGCAAGGAGCACTAACCTGGCATCAGGAGACCTCAGTTTCAAGTCTAGAAATGTATCGTGGTCGTTCAGGTCACGTATGGGTCTTGGAGTTCTTCTAGGCCCACCCTCTTGTGCTATTGAAGACATAAGGTCTTCCATCAGGCTGTAAAGAGAGAAAGCTAAGACCTAAGAGGTCAACTCTCTGTCACAAATCACCCTAAAACACTGCCCAGCCCAGCCCCACTCAGCCCAGAGCAGTTACGGGAGCAAAAGGAGCTGCCCAGCTTCCAAACTGGAGAAGAAAAGGTTAGCACTACTGAGCCCCTACCAGACGCCAAGCATAGGCCTAAGCAACCTACCAAAACACTGGCAACTTCTTCTACAAGTTACATGTGGAGAAACTGGTGCTTAGCCCTCTGTTCAAGGTTAAACCAAAGCTATGTGATGGAACCAGGATTTTAATTCCGATCTTCCTGATTCCAAAGTTTCAGCTTTAAAGTGCCCTTCTCAGGAATACCAGCCATTCCCTCCAAGACCTGGGACATGCACAGTGGGAAGCTGTCAGCACCTTCAGAAGAGGCGAGGTGCTACCCACACTATTGGAACTGGGACTTTGGGGAAGGATGCCTGGCAGGCACTGCTGGCAGAGGACCCCTGCAGCCATTGCTAAGCTGTGTCCAGACAGGGAGAGAGCAGGGAGAATCAGCACATTCTCCACTCTCACTCCTGCACCCTGATCTGCTGGTGGCTGCTCTTAGGCAGAACTCAGAGAGCACAGAAGAAAGAGTAAGGGGGCAGCTCACAGGGCTCAGCCCTCCAGGGCCCAGCATAGACAAGGGCAGAGACTATAGTTGGAGGGGCAAGTAGAGAATATCTAGTGTAGAACCCAATGCTCCCTCCCCAATGCCTTCACCTGGGCCACCCTCTCTGGGAGCTCCTGGGAGGGATAGCTCCATTCCAAGCAAGTGTTCAAAATGGAAGGATTAGGTTTCAGGCAAACAAGCAAATGTGGAGGGTCATAGGAAAAGGCCCAGCCGAGAGCAGTGAGTTTGCTGCTGAGAGCTCCTCATGGCAGGCAAAGTAGACATCCCTGTCAAGTCACAAGTTCCCTAACTTCTTGGAAATGGATGACTTTTATCTTTGAGGGCCTGAACAGCCTGGCATAGGAGTCAGCAGTGCGAGTTCCAGATTTTGAGCTTATCAGATCTTCTGATTCCCAAGCAGAATCCATGCAGTTGGCAGGGGTGAGTCCTTGCAAGCTCTCATTCACCCTTGATAATCAACTAGTCTTTGGGGACATGATGTGCTTGTGCTCCACGGTCTCTCCTCAAATCTTCCCTGGCCTGTTGTGTCGATAGACAGTGATGTTCGGAAACGAGAAGCGAGTCAGACCAGGTCAGGTCCCGTAGCCTGTTAGGTCAACATACCACCACGACCGACCGAATTCACACTCCAGGAGATGTCTGCATTTGACCATGAATAGGAAGCTCTGAGCCAAGGAGAAGATGGAAATTCACAGAGGGTAGGGGCAGTGGTATACAGTATTTTGCAGGTAAGGGAAGCTCTAAAATCCCAATATCTGGGTCTGCACAGAGACTGGCGCTGCCACTGGGTGACCCTGAGGGAGTGAGGGTTCCTGGCCTTCCCTGTGGTGTCAGCACCCTAGTGAGGCTATTAACGCTCTGAGTTACTGCTCCCAATACCCCTCCCCTAACAGTCTCCACCCAGCAACCAGAATGATTGTTCTGAACCAAAAAAAAAAAAAAATCTGATCATGTCCCTTCCCTGCCTAAAACACCTCTCATGGCTCCCCAAGCCCTCAAGATAAAACCTTTACCTGTGGCTGCATGATCTGGACTGTCCTCCTCCAGCCTCGCCATTCTCACATCTCATGGTCCTATTAAAGTGGACTTCATACGTTGCTTGAACATGCAATGCCCCCCACCCCTGGCACTCCCAGTCCCTTTGCTGGACCTATTCCTGCCCATCGCTCATCTCTCATCTGACTGCACACTTCTCCAGGCTCCCTCCCCAGTGCCTTCACCTGGGCCCGCTTTCCCCATGGTGAGCCCACCCACCCTGGCACCTGCATCGCTAGGCTTACCACTTGCTGGAGCCCACAAAAGAAGAAGCTTCCCCCACAAAAGAAGAAGCTTCCCCCACAAAAGAAGAAGCTTCCCCCACAAAAGAAAGAAAAAGCTCTCCCCCAAACAAAAGAAGAAGCTTCCCCCACAAAGGAAGCTCTCCCCCAACACAAGAGGAAGCTGTCCCCAATAACAGAAGAAGCTCTGTGAGGTAAAGATCCTAATTAGTTTGCTCCCCACTCTACCCCAACACCTAGTACAAATAGAGTAATGTTAGTAACATTAGCTTGGGGCGGCTCCAAAACAGAGTTGAATGAATAAACGAAGGAAGGACTCTATCATTCTTTCATTAAATGTCTCCATGTCTCCTCTAGGGCTAGGGCATAAAAAACAATCCCTTAAGTGTGTCCAGGGAGCATGCTGAGAACAGAGCAGCAGACTCCCCAGTGGCCCCAGCCTCAGTGGCCATCACTGCTGGGCAGCTCTGAGCTCTGTCTGAGCCACAGACATGGGACGGGGATTACCCAGAGAACTGTGGCCAAGAGCCAGCCACATGGGTCCCTGGGGATCTCTCTCTCTCTCTCTCACCTGACCAGGTGACAGGGAAGACAGAGAAGAGGATAGTGTGTGTGTGTGTGTGTGTGCGCACGCGCGCACGCACATGCTCACACAGTCTGGCCACACATAATAACCCCACACACAGCCTTGCATCTGCATAGTCAGGGAGGAAGGAGGGCCTGTGCTTTTCTTCTACAGATGCCCAGTGACCCAGGCAGCTGGCCCTTGGACAAACTGCAGAAAGGCAGCTGGCCTCTCTCCAGCCTGTTCCCCAAAGTGCTGTTACTCTGCCTTTCTCAGGCTTTGGGTTCTACACTAGATGTTCTCTACTTGCACCTCTGGCTATAGTCTCTGCCCTTGTCCATGCTGAGCCCCGGAAGGCTGAGCCCTGTGAGCTGTCCCCCTTACTCTTTCTTCTGTGCTGAGTTCTGCCTAAGGGCAGCCACCAGCAGATCAGGGTGTGGGAGTGAGAGTGGAGAATGTGCTGATACTTCCTGCTCTCTCCCTGTCTGGATACAGCTTAGCAATGGCTGCAGGGGTCCTCTGCCAGCAGTGCCTGCCAGGCATCCTTCCCCAAAGTCCCAGTTCCAATAGCGTGGGTAGCACCTCGCCCCTTCTGAAGGTGCTGACAGCTTCCCACTGTGCATGTCCCAGGGCCCTTGTAAGTTTCTCTTAACCCTGCTTGTACCTTGCAAATAGTCCATTTTCAATTCCCCTTCTCTCATCCCTTCACAGGGTGCCATCTTGTTTTTCTCAGGTACAGATTTTAAAGAGGTCTCAAGTCCCTGCCCTTGAAAAACTTGGGGACAACATTAACAGCCTCTCACTCTTGCCTCCCATCCCCTCCAGAATTCTCTGTAGTCAGATAAACTGCCCCTTCCATGGAGAACAGGACAGCCTGGAGGCTACAGAATACACCTGCCAGAGAAGCAGTGTTGCCTGCCCCAGAATGTGCGCGTTGCATCATCCCATCCTCCTCCTAGCTTGGCTTCATTGCCCTAGAAGGGGAGTGGCATTCCACCTCGGGGGAGCAGCCTCACAGGCAGGGAGGGGCCAACTGACATGACAACCAGTGAGACACACCACACTCCCCTTTAATTTCCTTTGTGACCTCTTCCCCTGGTGCATACATGTATACCCTCACATGTCAGGCCCAGGTGAGCAAAGTGGTCCTCAGTGTCCATTGGTGCCTGTTTACACACACACAGACACATATACACACACACCCATAGACACTCACATGTTACACACACATATACATAGGCTTAGCTTATGTTTGGAAAACACACCAAACCCTCACTTCTACCCCAGCCTCCATGAGGCCAATGGCCCTTAGTGCCGGCTGTCCCTACAGAGAGCACATGGGTTGGCCCTTCCCAGTGTGCCTCACCTATGGCCTGGACAGAAGGAGAGAGCAGACCCGCATTTCACAGAATTATAAAATGGATCAGCAGAAAAGCCCCATGAGATCCCTTAACCCAGTGTTACTCAACAAGTGTTCCAGCAAACATGATTCACTGAGATGCTCTGTTAAAAAAAAAAAAAAAAGAAAGAAATTCCACAGTCCAGGGAGTTTGGGAATCAGCACACCATGTCATCCTCTGTCAGACAATTGCAAACCACACAGGCACATCAAAGTCTCTGAGAGATCCTGAAGGAGAGGATTAAAGATACCTATTAAAGACTGCTTACCCCAGCATTTCACCAGATAGGTGGCAGACAGGGAAGAGATGATACAGAGGTGATAGACAGTAGAGACAGATAGAATGATAATGTCGATAGATAATGTAGATATTATAGATAGATTTTGTAGTTAAATTAACTGCACAGAACACACTTTTAAATAATATTAGACCAACCACTTGCATTTCATAAATGAAGAAGCAGGGACTCAGAGAGGGATTTGCTCAAGATCACATCACTGGTAAAAGACAAAACTGGGCCTAGAACCCAGGCCTCCTAATCCTCAATCTAGGCTGTTTCCAACAGGCCCTGTTCTCTTTTTTTGTATTTAACTAACTCTAAGCCCCAGGATTTCTGGTAATCAAATAGATCAATGTTATTTCCAAAACACATCCGAGTGTCAGTGATTTTGCTCCGTGACTTGACGTGGTCTCCCTCTCCGGCGTGCCCTTTGCTGAGGAAGGTGTCCCGTTCTGCACCCCGGACTCTCAGGCCCACTGTGAGGGGTGGCAGGGCCCAGGGCAGAGGCCCAAGGGCTAGCCTGGCACTGGGCTCTGGACCTGGGTACCTGGATCCTATTATGCTACTGAGTCAAGGAGGTAGACTTCCTTACAGGTGTCCCCAAATGGGGACAGGACCTTGTCATGCCATCCCCAAGGATAAGGTTGGATGAAAGCTGAGGCCTGACCTGGGCCCAGGTGCCACTGCTCAGGCCTGGCACTGGTCCCACAGGACTCAGCTGCTAGAACCACAGCTTCCTTCACGGGCTTCCTTCTCAAAGTGTGGGCATCCCAACTCCCACATTCTATGCTCTGAGCTCCCAGCCACAGCCACCTCTCCCCCACCGCTCACTCACAGTACGGATGCCCATTATCCTTGGTGGGCACATGGCATCCTCTCCCCTACTGCCACACTGTCGCTGTGTGTGGCTAATTAGTGATTTTCACAGGCACATCCTGGCTTCCCATGTAGCTCCAAAGCTTCCAGAGGGCAGAGGCGGGCCCTCATCTCACTCCACAGGGACAAGCGGTGAGTTTTGCACAGTGCATGCAGGGAAGGAAGAGAACTGCCTTGCAATGCCTAGGATGGTCCATGACACAAAGCAGGCACAGGGGGTCCTCTGGGGTTGATTAGCCACTCACCACATCCCAAAACAAAATAGAATTCATGTTGGGTGTATGTGGCATCAGACGGAGAGTCACAGGGAGGAGTGGGTTCAAGGGCTCCTGGAATGCTACATAACCAACAGCTGTTCTAGGTCCCAGGTCCCTTGATCTGCCAGTACAAGGTAAGAGTTAAGGATTGATGATGATGCTTCTGGCTCTAAAGCTCTGATTTGATTATAGGGTCCTAGACAGGGGAAAGCCTAAGCCATGTTTTCATCATTCTCTCCTCCAGCCTTTTAGCACAGAAGAAATTGAACAAAGCCTTGGGGAGGAGGAGATCGTGCTTGTGCCCAGGCTCAAACGAAGGCACTACCCTTCCCCCAACCCAGTGCACTTGCAGGAGTAAATCTAGCAAGACGCACTTCAGACCCAAAAGCCAATGGCTTTCGATATCCCAACCAAAGTTACATAAAACAGGAGATTCAGCCACGAAGACAGACCCTCTTGACTCAGATACTCGGGAATAGATATGATGCACAGGAAAATGTGGGGGTTAGAGTCTTATCTCCTGCTCTTTAAGTCAAGATCCCTGCGGGAGCCATTTTGCCTCAATTTCCCTCCCCACCCCACACCTTGCCAGACTGTTGCTTGAGCCCTTTGCAAATGAATAAACAGTGATTCCTATTGTGAACTCAGAAACCCATCCATGACTGGGTTCCAGCCCTCTCTCCCCAACTTTCTGAAGCCTCCATCCACCTCTAAGGCTTCTCTGCTTCTGTAACGAGGAGGAAGGAGCATGACACCAGAGGCCCCTCCATGTAGCACCACAGCCCATGCTTCTTCCCTCTCTGGGGGTGGAGGCAAGGCAAACACTTTCCTGGCAGACAGGACAGAGCTGAGAGTCAACAGCAAGCAGTGTTTGTATCTGCTCCTGTGGCTGGGACACACAGCCTGGGGCCTGGGGGCCTGCCAGGCAGGCTATTGTCTGGCACTGTTTGCCTTTGGGGCGATGGGTGCACTGGAGTGAGGAGGGAAAGGAGAGACTGGGGTGAGGGTGGGATGGGGAGCAGGCCACAGAACCAGACCAGGGAGCCAGCCTTGGCGCCACAGGCCAGGAGGCTGGTTTTTGAAGCCTCTGAGCCAGGGTCACTGGAGCCCAGCACCTGGCCACCCTCCTGTCTGCCGGCTCAGAGGATCCAGGTGACAGCAGGAATTCCTCACCCCCTCAGAGCCATGGTCTTCCCTCTCCCAGACCCCTCAGTGCCCAGATCATTTCTCAGGGCTCTCCACCCTCCCACTGCTGCATACACAGACACCCTCTCCTGCACCAGAGAAGCAAAGGAAGATGAGGAGATGCTGCATGTACGGCCCAGAGGGTGCAAAGGACCTGCTTCCGGGGGGGCGTCCAAAGCTGATCCATACATATTACAGGTGGCTGGGCTCACAAAAGCTGGCCTCCCCCAAAACCACAGCCTGATGCTTGGGTTTGCCCCTCAAACCCCCCTCCTTTATGAGTGCCTATTCATCAGCACTGCATCTGACTATATGCACAGGGCTACTACACATCTCTCAGCTGCTCCCTAACCCAGGCAGCCTGGAGCCAGAGCCCTGTCACCTAGCGCCATGGGATCCTGAGCAAGTCGCTTCCTCTTGAATCTGCATTTGCCCTCTCATCTGTCAGATGAGGGGTTGGACTCCTGGATTGCTAAGGCCCCTTCCAGCTTCAAAGTGCCATAACCATAGTGTGAGGACCATAAGCCCTCCTAGACAGCAGAGCAGACTTTGCTATTACAGCAATGCAACAAGAAGGATGCGTGCCTTCTGGCCAGAGACAATTCAAACCACAAACCACCAACTAATACATGGTTCTATTCAGGTGTTTAGACCATACTTTGTGCATAACCACACTATGGAGCATATGTTACATGTCGTATATTACCATGCTTTAAGGTGAGATATACATTTTGGATATATTCCACACTTGGTGCATATACCACACTTTGGAGTAGATACACACTTTGAGGTATATAGACACATTAGGTCATATAGACACTGGGGTATGTATACACCTTGTGTATATTACATACTTGGGATATACCTCACACCTGGTGTAGATAGCACACTGCATAGACACCTCTCCACTGGGAGTGTTCTGAGAAGGGCTAATGCCAAAACTCTGGAAAGGTTCTGGGGTTAAGTTCACAGGCCCTAGAACGAGATAAAGTTAGGTACAATGCATTTCCACCGCCTGTCAACCTTGAGCAAGTCACTTGCTCTGAGACTCAGTTTCTTCACCTGAAAAATGGGGATAGTAACAGAACTTACCTCATAGGGTTCTTGAGAAAAGTAAACGAGGCAATGCCTACAACCAGTTCACCACAGTGGCTAGCATGTCAGAAACACTTAGGAAATGGTAGCTTTGTTATTGATCGAACGTTTAAAAAAATTTATAATGTACATTTTTTATTTTTAAAAAAGCCACAAAATCAGATGTTCCCAGAGCCTTAAAGCTTTTGAAAACTCAGGTAACAGACAAGAGGACCACTTCATTCATATTTATTTCACATTTGATCTGTAAACTTTTTTATTTAAAAAAAATCCACTGTCATTAGCAACATGTGCTGACATTAGTTTTTCTTTAGTGAAATAAGAGTGCAGGCCTTAAATTGTCTCTGTCTAAAACATGTAGAAACGCAGATGTAAACACAAGGTCTCCGCCCTCCTCCCCTGACTTTGGCAGTTCATCAATGACATGATCTCAACCAGAAAAGCAGGGAGTGGGGAAAGGACCACACTTTGATACCTAACAGCTCTTGGGGCAGGAACTGTACAGTTTGGCAGGCCCATTTGTCTTTTCAAACTGTTTACCTTGGGCAAATTGTATCAGGTTTGCTTCTTCCACATAATTTCCACTCCTTGGTGTCTAAAAACAGCAGCTAAAAGATTTTCCCATAGTCAGCACTTTGGGGGCAGGAGGGGCGCACGTACATACAAGATAGAAACATACATATTCTTCTTCAAGCAGTGGCCCTGCAGGGAGAGAGGGAACACTGGAAACAGAGGTTTTAAAGTGAGTTACTGGGGCGAACAGTGCATCAGAGAATAATGGCTTTATACACAGGGCTGATGTGAGGCAGAAAGGTTCATTTACTTATGTCTTGATCCATCATCATAATATTTACATAGGAAAAGGCAATTATGCTGTTAGGCACAGGAAAAAAAAATGGACAGAAATCTTTTCCCCATCAGGAAATCTCAAAGCAGGTCCGTGTCAAAGGGACAGTCACCAGTTGCTGGTGAAAAGGACGACACAGAGGGACATAACACCAGAAAGGGCTTGCATTGCAAATGGGGCTTGGCCTGAACCACACAGCTGTGTCTGCCTGGAAGGCATCTCTCCCAAGGCCAGGATTTCACCGTCAAAACCAAGGTCAAGAGATATGGGGTCCCCATGTGTACTATCAAAAATAGTGTATATTTACAGTGTGGAGGGAGTGGTGGAGAGGGCAGGCAGGGCTGCCCTGAGTGGGTTTTAAAAAAGAGAGAGAGCGAGCTGGGGATGGAAGGGGAATTAGCCAGGGCTAGGTAATCCTCTAGGTAACCATCCATTAACCTTTTGTGAGCCATGCCCTTGTAGTCCAGTGCTTGCTCTGAAGAGCTGTGAGGGCTATGGGAGGAAGGTGAAAATACCTTCAGGAAGCACTACTGATTGGGGTGGCCCACCAGGAAGATGGCTCCAGGTCAAGAGTGGCCAAACCAACAACTGGGGATGCGTGGGTCTGGCAGCAAGAACGCTTCCCTTGTAGGAGCAGCAGATGCCCGCCCGCAGGAGGCTGCAGAGCCACCCCAGAGGAGGAAACGCAGAGCAGACAGGGCCCAGGTTTCTGAGTGCCCTGGGGCTGAGCACTCCTCGGTGCCTTGCTGCCTGCAGTCGGCGTGAGTCTACGCGGGCGCCGGCGGAAACCTCACACGATCCGCTTCCTGTCCCCGCGGCAGAGGATCTTCTTGAAGGCGCGGCGGAAGTCGTGGTTGAAGATGGTGTAGATGACCGGGTTCAGCGAGCTGTTGCAGTAGCCGAACCAGAAAAAGAACTTGAAGAGCGTGCGCGGCACTGAGCACCCGACGGCTGTGAGCGTGTAGGTGAAGAAGAAGGGGAACCAGCACACCACGAACACTCCGATGACCACGGCCAGCACGAACGTGAAGCGCTTCTCGCGGTTCTGCCGCCCGCGCCAGCGCGACGCCTTGGCGGCCCCAGCGCGCTCCACCCCCGGCCCTGCCGCAGCCGTCCCGATCCCCGTCTCCCCCAGCCCGCGCCGTGGCAGGCTGTCCCCCGGCTTCACCTGGCTCGCCCGGGCCTTGCCCTTGCCCCGGAGGCCGCGCTCGGGTCTGCGGGGCCCGGGAGGCCGCTCGGCGTGGTCGGACGACGAGCTCTCCTCCAGGTCCAGCGCGTCGGCGTCGCGCGGCCCGGCCGGCGCGGGCTCGCCAGGGGCGCCGTTGAGCTGGGTGGGCAGCGGCTCGGCCTCCGCGCCCCCCGGGCCCGCGCCGCGCTCTGGGCCCAGACCGTTGGGCCTGCGCTCGGCGCCCCCCTGCGGCACGGCGGCGGCGTCCGGACCCCGGCGGCTAGGTGGCACGCGGGTGCGACGCTTGGCGATCTGGTAGATGCGCACGTAGACCAGGATCATGATGAGGCAGGGAGCGAAGAAGGAGCCGATGCACGACGAGATGACGTACCACTTCTGGTCGTTGATCTCGCAGCGCGGCTCGGCCGGCTGCGGGCCGCCGTGGCCGCGCTTCTTCTCGAAGGAGATGAGCGGCGGGAAGGAGATGACGGCCGAGATGACCCACACGGTGATGATGATGGCCTTGATGCGGCGAGGCGTGCGCTTCAGATTGTACTCGATGGCCTGTGTGATGGACCAGTAGCGGTCCAGGCTGATGGCGCACAGGTGCACGATGGACGACGTGCAGAAGAGCACGTCGAGCGCCAGGTAGATCTCGCACCAAGCCTTGCCAAAGTACCAGTAGCCCATGACCTCGTTGGCCAGCGAGAAAGGGATGACGAGCGTGGCCACCAGGATGTCGGCCGAGGCCAGAGACACCAGGAAGAGGTTTTGGGGCGCCTTGAGCGCGCGGCTCGTGAACACTGCGATGATGACGAGCACGTTGCCGAACACGGTGAGCAGCATGAGCAGGCCGGCCAGGCACACCAGCGTCAGCGTCACCTGCAGGGAGTAAGGGGTGGCCCGGGCGCCGCCCCCCGGCGCCTCGGTCCCGTTCCAGCTCGCATTGCCCGCGTCCGGCTGCAGGGAGCCCATGGGCGCAAAGCTGCCCTCGGCCAGCGGCTGCTCCTGGCGGAACATGAACGCGGGCGCCCGCTCGCCTGGGCCTGCTGCCAGCTGCCTTCCGGCCCGGCGCCCGTGGGTCTTCCTCTTCCTCCGGCGCCCCGCTCGCCTGGCTGCAGCTCACATAGGGAGGGGGCCGCAGGGAGGCCGGGCCCGAGCTGGGGGACCGCTAGCGGCCCATGGCCCGGGTCCCGCGAACTGCGCCTGGCTCGCGCTTCGGACGCTCTCGGTGGGCGCCTTCTCGCTCCAAGCTCCTAACACAGCCAAGTTTTATTTCTAAGCGGCGGGAGAGAGTAGGGAGAGCCGATGGGTAAAGAGATTTATTCTTCAAGAAGGGAGAACAAAAATCATCGGTGGCCTGATAACTTGGAAGGATGACAGGAAATTAAATATATATATACATATCGATATCTATATCTTGACTCTTGAGCCTGAGCGAAAGCAAGAGGTCTTACCGTGTGCGGGGCCCGCCCCCACCCCGGGAGGCAGCCGAGGGGTGCTGATGCGAGCTTGGGGTCCTATGTCTGTCTCCTTATATCCCCGAAGCGATTACCGACTCTCTGGCTTCCCCCAGACGCTGCGCTTCTGGCCGGGCCCGGCCCGGGGCTGGGGCGCGGACCCTGCCGCCTCTCGGAGCGCCGCGAGACTTCCAAAGTTGTGCGCCCTGCTGGGGCTGGGGCGCACTGTGCGGAGCTCGGGGGCGGCGGCGGCGGCGGGGTGAGGAGTGTGGGCACCGCATGAAGGCACCCCCGTCCTCAGGCGGGCCGGGGTAGGTGAACGATCAGCTCTGCAGGAGCCGCGACGGAGGCAGGGTGTCTCCTGGGCGTCCGCCAGGTGGGCGCCGAGCGCGACTGGATGGGCCGGGGTCCGACGACAGCGCGAGTTGGGCTTGGAGCGCAAGGCTGGGGGAAGAAGGCGCTGGACCTGCCGGGCGGCGGCACGCCGGCTGCTGGGCGTCTGCACGGAGCCGGAGCTGCTGCTGCTCCGCTGCGCTCACGGTGGACTCGTTTTATAGCCCCAGGATCAAGCCGGCGTTGCTGAGCAGCCAGCGTCAGCCCCCACGTGGGAAGCCGACCCTCCCCCGCCCCTCGCACCACCCCTCCGCCAGTCTAGCGCCGGCGCCCAGCGCTGGACCTCGGGGAGAGTTGCCCTCAGGCGGGACCAGCCCTTTGGAGAGGCGCGTACCTTGAGCGAGAGGCTTAAAGAGGGAGCCCGGTGGTTGGGGGGGCGGGGGAGCGGCCCCTGCTGGGAGTTGGCCATGCAGCTCCGGGCCGACGGAGCAGAACCCGACGGGCACCCGTGAGTGCCCCCAAGGAGCTGGATCTTGGAAGAAAAGGGAAGAAAAAGTGGAGGGGAATCCCTGCCCAAATCGAGGGAAGTAACCTCCGGTGTGGGTTACATCTGGAGCAGCCCAGCTCCAGGCCAGAGCCGACCTGGTCCGCAGATGCTCCTGGCGGCTGGGGAGAAAGGGGTGCTGGAGAGGGAGGAAGGCGCGGGTTCGGATGGAACCCCTGGGCGGAATGGACAGCACCTATGGGGAAGTGGCACAGGCCAGACTTCGGACCTTGGCTTAGGGAAGAAGCGGCTACGTGTCCTCCCAGCCACGAAGCTGTCTGCGGGACACGCGCGACCGAGGGTCTGGACCGCGCTCCCTTAGACAGAGGTGGGGAGGGGTCCAGGAGCCGAACGCCAGGGCAAAGCGAGGACGCACTGACACCTGCTGGCCGCTCGTGGTCACGGCTGAGAAGCGACCCGCTGACGCCAGGCGCCTCCTCCCATCTCTTAGGTCTTCTGCCTACAGAGCCTTCTCCTATCTCAGAACAAATTGGTTTCTGAGCTCAGGAAAGGAGAACCCAGATTTTGAATTGCACCCTGTCGTGTTGCAGAAATCTTCCTAAAGCAGATACTCGTGTGTCTACCTCTGGCGGGAGTGGGGGTTTGTCTAATAAAGTCACATCAGGAAGGGCTCAGCAGGCACCGCCGGCCAGAACGGGCATCCCACCCTGGACCTGCAGAGCCCACCCTTCCTGCAGATCCGAGAGAGGCCAGGATCCTGCCTCCTTGGTTGCCCCGCTCTGGCCTACTGGGAACCCTTATGTTTTTGTTGAGGACCGAAAGCTAAACTCCACCCCCCGCATCCCACCCCCATTCAGATGTCCACACACCATCCTTCAGTAAGGGGAGGAGGGAGTAGCCAAGGAAGGGAGAATATTTTCCATGTTCTCTCTGATAAGAATAGCGGGGGGGGGGGGGGAGGTGGGCGGCGAATGGCAAGTTTTTCCGTGCGTGCTAGCTGTCCCAGGATAGATTTTAACGGTCACTAGAGCACTAGTTTGCACCCTGCTAGCTGCACTTTTCAGATGAGCAGCAGTTTAACGGGTAAAGCCCAGGAGGGTAGGAAATTTCAGCAGGAGAGAGATTAAACTTAGAGGAACGTCGTCTTATTTAAGGAACCACTAAACCAAAATGCCTTATGTAGTCACCTAAGCTGGAATTCCAAGGATGGAACAGGCTGCCTCTCTGTGCAGCCAGCTGCAGGCTTAGGTCTGGCTGGGGGCTGAGTGCTAAATTAAGGGCCCTGAGAATCACCTTCATTCCCAGCTGATGTCTGCAGCCTGCACCAGTGATACAGTTATTGATGCTGCTGCTGTTCATGTAGTTAGTCTCAAAATCTGTACTTTCCAAAGTGTTTCACAGAAGTCTCATTTGACTTCAGTACCTTTGTCTGCCAATCTTTGCCCTAATGGTATAAACTCCCTTTCCAGTCTTAGTTCTGAGAACCCCTTCTAATCTCCCTTTCGGGACAATCTAAAGGAAGCTGAGGAGTTGGAGAATGTCTTCACTATGTTGAGTCACTCATTTTCCATCTTCTACTAAAGTCTGCTCTGAGGCTCTTGGCAGGGGCTGTGGACATCACCATTAGGCTCAGATGGAAACATGGCTACACTCATGCTAAGAGACAAAAATCAGAGCCCATGGCAATCTGGGGTTTGCTGTGTTGCTGTTTGCAGATCTTGGGGACTGAGTCTTGGGAGACCATCACTTACCATCTCCACCCCTGCTTCCATTCATTCACCCCATGCTTCACCAAAGTTGGTGAAGTTGGTGACTATGATGGCTAGCATTTTATTCCAAAGTCAGGATTTCTTAATAGTTGAGGTAGCTTAACTAATTCAAGGATATAAGTGTAGGATTCTCTCATTCTCTTTTTTCCTAAAAGGAATATGTAAGTAGAAGAAGATAAATTTGTAACTATCAGCTAGGTAATTTACCAATAAAAGAAAGCTTCTTAAGATAAATCATCTGTCCTCGAGTTATATCTGAAATTAAAGTGTCAGGCAATACCAAAATTTGTCTTGACTTCCATATCTTTGATGGCTACTTCATCTAACAGAAGCGAGGGAGCTGGCTGGGAGAGAATATTAATTGCTTACTTTTTGAAAAGAAGAGTTGACTAAGAAAAAGAAAACATGACTCTGTTAGCCTGGACTCCTAGGCTGTGAAAAAATCCTCACAAATAGAAGCAATTTGGTCACACACACACACACACACACACACACACACACACATAAACACAGGCCAGCCCCTCCACCCCCACCCCCTCCCCTGCCTGCCCCAGACACAGCCTGTACTTAAACACACACTCGCTAGTCTGAACATGATGAACAGGTGGGGAACACAATGTTCCCACTACTACCCATGCCGTGTGCACAGCTGGAACCAAATGCTGCAGTAAGCTACAAACATCTGTCAATTCACTGTATTGCTGACAAGGGGGAAAGGGAGAGTCAATAGGGAAAACTCTGTTGCTTCCTCTAAGCTATTGCTTAATTCCTCCACCTCTTTGTACCTGTGCTGAAGCCCTTGGGAATCCCATAGTTATTGAAGGTTAATGGAAGCCAAAAGAAAAGCATCAACTCCAGGAGTGCTGTAAGGAGCTGGCTTATTCACCACCTGCCATGTTCATCATTGACTGCTGGATCAGTCTTGCTGTACTCACAGAAACAAGCGATGAGTCCTGCCATCACCTTTCTCTCTTTCTAACGTGCTAACCCATCCTGCCCCAGCTTGGAAAATTAAGCCAGGTGTTTTCTATCTCTGCAAGGGCCTCTGGCCAATACCAAAAAGACAGTAGTTGGTACTAGGATCAACTCCACCTTGAGGATGCCAAGAAAGATTGGGCTCCCAGCTGGCTCTTCGCTGGTGTGCCACCCTGCAGGGTATGTTTGTGTTGCCACTACAATGTGACTTTTGAGAGCTTGTGTGTACACACACAGTTTAACATCACCTACCACAGACTTCCAAGTCAGCCCTCACAAAGCAGTGACCTTTCCCACCACATCCAGGTGAATTATCTTGTGTGCTTTGTCCAGAAGCATGAGGAAAAGCAAACCTTGAAACAGTTATGGTGAGCAATGCTTACTTGTTCTCAGGTATAACAGGTGAGCTAGAGCCACTGCGTATAAAGGAGATATTTGTCACCAACATTAATAACTCTTAAGCTAATATTCCATTAATCTAATTAGGTAAGGTAAATCACCTTTCATATTTACTCAAAGAAACCATGGAGACGCCACGCCTGAAACATATACACGCAGGCACACACACACACATGCACACACACACATATTTTAGAGATGGTCTGGCTCTCACTGCTCCCTGGAAATAATCTTTTTTTCCCCATTCTTCCTAGTTGATAACACCAAGCACAAACTCTTCCTTGGTAAAAAGACCACTGCCTGATAGTTTCTGGGAGACATTCGAGTGAAGGCGTTAAGAATTTAGGCTTTAGAGTAAGAGAAACCTGGGTTCTGGCACTGCTTCTGCCATTTCATAACTATATTTACATAACTTCTCTAGACTTCAGTTTCCTTATATGGAAAAAGGGGAAAATAGTTTCACACACCTCATGCATACCCTCACAGATTAAATGTGTGAATACATGAAAAATATAGAAGACAGTGTTGGGTTTAACAGGTGCTCAGACCAGCCTGGCCAACATGGTGAAACCCTGTCTCTACTAAAAATACAAAAATTAGCTGGGCGAGGTGGTATACTCCTGTAATCCCAGCTACTCGAAAGGCTGAGGCAGGAGGATCACTTGAACCTGGGAGACAAAGGTTGCAGTGAGCTGAGATTGCACCACTGCACTCCAGCCTGGGCAACAGAGCGAGACTCTGTCTCAAAAAAATAAAAAAAGAAATTTTTTTTTTTAAATTTAGAGAAAGAGAAGGGAGTTGGAATCTCAAAACTGATGGAACCTTAAATAGGATAAAGGGGCAAATAGTTTTTTAGGGTGATTTCTTTTGCAATTTGAGCCAACTCAAACTGCCTAAAATAGAACAGAAAATGGACTGATTCAACATAAATGAAATTTATTTTAACCTGAGGCAGAGCTGGCTCTGGGCAAGATGGATGCAGTGACTCAGTACTGTCTCTAAGAAGCTGATAACTTTGTGGAGAAAGGAAAGAGGATTAAGCAAATAGAGAGTAATAAATGTAAGGAATCATGCAATCCTCCCCACCAAAAAAAAAAAAAAAAAAAAATCATATGGGAAAGAAGCTGCCTTGGTTTCTCCTAGCACTCCAAATTCCAAATGTTGTTGCTAGGAAGCTGAGATGAACCTGTTGCTTCTTGTTCTTGGATTCCATGAGATTTCAGAGACCTTACAACTACTTCCCATTTTACTTCAGCCTCTTGGAGTTGTTTTCTATTTGTGCAACCAGAATACTTGACCAGAATGAATGCTAGAGCTTTAATTTCATAAAAATAATTTCATCTTCAATAAACCAGATTCCATGCTAGACAATGATCATATAATCATCAAAACATAACTTCCAATAACTTCGATACACTGCAAAGTATTTGAAAGGAATCTTTTCTGTTAGCATTACAGATATTCAAAAAAAATTAAATAACAGCTTTTTCTTAAAGCACCAAATATTTTCAGTTGATGACGGCACTGTAAGTTCATACTTCTCTTTGCTTAGAGATGGAGTCTTGCTATGTGGCCCAGGCTGGCCTCAAACTCCTGGGCTCAAGCAGTCCACCCAGGTAGCTGGGTCTACAGGCCTATACCACTGTGCGTGGCTTAAACTCAAGACTTTGAAGCACCACTTTGTGCAATCATGTAGAAATGAAAGATAAACAAAAGAAATTTTAAAAGATAGACCCACTCCCGATGCCAAGCAATATAGCAAGTCTATTACAGCCTCTCTGTCCCACTAAACAGCACAACTAAAACATCTGGAAAATTCAAAAAGCAGCTATCTGAAAAGCAGACAGTAGCAGGCAGAGTGGGAAGGGAAAACAAAAATTGAGGAAGGAAGCCTCATGAGAGAGTTCCCTGTTGATTTTTTTCCTCTTTTGTCTCTCACATTTGATCCACGGAAGGCCTCTGTTGTGGAACTGAGCAGCCCAGCTGGTATGAGCAACTCAGAGGGTGAAGCTCCCTCTTTTGACAGAGAATGGTGGAGAGGTACACTGCGAGCTAGGAAATATGGAGAAACTCTCTGAACAACGTTTTTTCTTATTTGTCTTGTTTTTACTCTCCTCACCCTGCCACTAGAGTGGCCCCAAATAGGGAAATGTGCAGTAGCCATATAGGCAGCTACAACTTTGAGGAGGAAAAAACAAAGGTCTTTTCTGGCAGTAGGAACAGGGAAAGGAAGACCCTATGCTCTGAAGGGCAGAGCTGGGGAGGGATGTCAGGACACTTACTGTCTTTTTTTTTTTTTTTTCTCTTTTACCTTACCGCTCTGCCCAGGGACTGAATTGGTCATGCAGAACTGGGTGGCAGGATCATGAGTAACTAAAACTCTAAAAGAAAACCTATCCTTCTGTCCAGAGGAATGGGACAATGGGTCCCTGGGAGACCAAGAGTGCATAGGGGAACCCAAAGGAAAAGAGCTGGAGAAGGGAATCTTCTAAGCCTTGTGTCTGATCAGGTGTAAGTCCCAGGCCCACCTGTGACCTGTGCATGCGTGAGACCAATGGCAGGCAGGATAGCCAACATTCATACCCCCAACATCCAAACACTGGTTACAGAAGAGATGAGACCTGTGATTTGAAGCGAACTACTAGGTTGATTTCCTGTGAACATAAACCAAACAGATTTTCGCAGGACCAAGAGTAATACTCATAAAGTCCAAGACAGAATCCAAAATTGCTCAAAATACAAAGATCCAGTTAAATGCTGGGAAGGGGGAAACGATGAACAGATGTTTAACCTGAGATGTTAGAATTAATTATCTGACAGAGTTTAAAGCAACTATTATAACCAGGTTGCAAGAGGTAAAGGTAAGTATGCATTAAGTAAATTAAAAGATAGAAGTTCTCAGCAGAGAAATAGACATGCTAAAGAAGAACTGAATGCCAAATCTTAAAACTAAAAAATTCGTTCAAAAAATTAAATCTCACTGAAAAGGCTCTGTATGGGTTTCGTAGGGATGCTGTAACAAATTACCACAAACTGAGTGGCTTAAAATAATAGACACATATTCTCCCACAGTCTTGTAGGTTAGAAGTCTGAAATCAAGGTATCAGTGGGGTCACATGCCCTTCAAAAGTTCTAAGGCAGAATTCTTCCTTCCCTCTTCCAGCTCCTTGTGGCTTCTTGCATTCCTTGGCTTGTAGCAGCATCAGTCCAATCTCTGTCTCCATCTTCACATGGCCTTCTTCCTTCTATGCTTTTCCTATGCAAATCTCCCTCTTCTTTCCTTATAAAGACAAAAAGTCACCGGATGTAGAACCCACCCTAAATCCAGGATGATTTTATCTTGAGATCCTTAACTAATTACATCTGCAAAGATCCTATTTCCAAATAAGGTCATATTCTAAGGCTCTGGTTCAATGTGAGTTTGTGGGGAACACTGTGCAACCCATTACAGGCTCAGTAGCAAAAACAGAGAAGATAGAGGAAAAATTCCATGAACCTGAAATCAATAGAAACACTAAAGGAAGTTGCTCAGTCTGAAGGGAAAAATACGAGGGAAGCTTGAGACCTCAGGAATGAGGGAATAACAACAGAAACGGGAAATATTTGGCTAAGGTTGGCTAAGGTTGCCGTAACAAAGTACCACACACTGGGTGACTTAAGCAACAGAAAATTTTTGTCTCATCATTCTGGAGGCTGGAAGTCTAAGATCAAGGTATCAGCAGAGATGCATCCCCTCGATCTCTGCCTTCGTCTTCACATGGCGTTCTCCGTGTGCTTGTATCTCTGTGCCCAAATTTTTCCTATTTCATATTGGGCAGAGGCCTCCCTAAATACCTCATTTTAACTTGATTACCTCTATAAAGACCTTATCCCCAAATAAGCACATTCTGAGGTACTGGGGGTTAGGACTCAATATCTATTTTTTGAAGGGCAAAACTCAACCAACACTTGGGTATCTATAATGAGGGTAAATATATTTTTTCCTTATGGGTTATTTAAAATATGATTGATTTTAAGATCAAAATTACTACATCTGGTAGGGCTTTCAATGCACACAGATGTAACATATATGACAATTATAACATTAACAGTGTAAAGCAATTTATATAGTTATAAGTCGTCTACATTTTAGTTTTTCCAGCTTCATTGAGGTGTACGTGACAAATAAAAATTGTAAATACCTAAAGTGTACAATATGATTTTGATATACATATACATTGTGAAATAAGAATGACAATCAAGCCAATCAACATATCTATCAACTCACAGTTACAATTTTTGTGTAGTGAGAACACTTAAGATCAACTATCTCAGTAAATTTCAAGTATACAGTATTAGCTATAGTCATCATACTGTACATTAGATACCCAGAAATTATTCATTCTGAATAACTGAATCTTTGTACCCTTTGACTAACATCTCCCCAGTTCCCTACTCCCCAGGTCCTGGCAACTACAGTTCTTCATTTATACTTTTTTAAAATTGACACATAGTAATTGTACCCATATATGGGGTACATAATGATGTTTCCATACATATGATGTATACAGATCAGATCAGGGTAATCATCATATCCATCATCTCAAACATTTATCATTTCTTTGTGTTGGGGACATTCAATATCCTCCTTCTAGCTATTTGAAACTATGTACTGTTGTTAACTACAGTCATCCTACAATGGTATAGAATATAGAACACTAGAAGTTATTCCTCCTATCTAGTTGTAATTTTGTATCCTTTAACAAATCTCTCTCTACCTCTTTATTTCCCCTATCTTTCCCAACCTCTAGTATCTTCTGCTCTACATTTTACTTCTATGAAATCACCTTTTGTGTGTGTGTGTGACATGGAGTCTCTGTCACCCAAGCTGGAGTGCAATGGTGTGGTCTTTGCTTACTGCAACCTCTGCCTCCCAGGTTCAAGCAATTCTCCCCATCAGTCTCCCAAGTAGCTGGGACTACAGGCGTGTGCCACCACACTTGGCTAATTTTTGTATCTTTATTAGAGACAGGGTTTCACCATGTTGGCCAGGCTGGTCTTAAATTCCTGACCTGGTGATCTGCCCACCTCGGCCTCCCAAAGTGCCGGGATTACAGGCATGAGCCACCGCATCCAGCTAAGATCAACTTTTTTTAGCTACCACCTATGAATGAAAACACGCTGTGTTCACTTTCTTTTCCTGGCTTATTTCACTTAACATAATGTCCTTCAGCTCCATGCCTATTGCTGCAAATGACAAGATTTCATTCTTTTTTATAGCTGAATAGTATTTCATTGTGTATATATACCACATTTTCTATCTCCATTCATCTGTTGTTAGACATCTAGGTTGATTCTATATCTTGGCTATTGTGAATAGTGCTGCAATAAACATGGGGGTGCAGACATCTATTCAATATACTGATTTCCTTTCCTTTGGATAAATGCCCAGTAGTGGGATTGCTGAATCATATGGTAGTTCTATTTGCAGTTTTTCGAGGAACCTTCATACTGTTTTCCATAATGGCTAGACGAGTTTACATTCCCATCAAGAGTGTCCCTCTCTCTGCATTCTCACCAGCATGTGTTATTTTTTGTCTTTTTGATAACAGCCATCCTAACAGGGGTAAGATGATAATTCATTGTGATTTTCATTTGCATTTCCCTGATGATTAGTGATGTTGAGCATTTTTTAATATTTCTCTGTTGGCCATATATATGCCTTCTTTTTAGAAATGACTGTTGAGATTACTTGCCCATTTTTTCATCAAATAAATGGTAAGATTGTTTATTTTTATTTATTTATTTATTTTTTGGCTATTGAGATGTTTGAGTTCCTTGTATATTCTGGGTATTAATTCCAAGTCAGAAGAATAGTTTACTAATATTTTCTCTCATTCCATAGGCTGCTTTTTCACTCTGTTGATTGTTTTCCTTTGCTATGCAGAAGCTTTTTAGTTCAATATAATCCCCATTTGTTTATTTTTTGTTTTGTTGCCTGTGCTTTTGAAGTCTTGTTCATAACATATTTTCCAACACCAATGTCCTGAAGCACTTCCCCTGTTTTCTCCCAGTACTTTTATAGTTCCAGCTCTTACATTTCGGTCTTTGATCCATTTTGAGTTGATTTTTACATAGTGTAATAGCTCGGGGATATGGATGTTTAGTTTTCCCAGCACCATTTATTGAAGAGACTGTCCTTTCTCCAATGTCAAAAATCAGTTGACTGTAGGTATATGAATTAATTTCTGGGTTTTCTATTTCATGCATGGTCTTTTTCTGTTCTTACGCCAGTTCAATGCTATTTTGGTTACTACAGGTTTGTAGTATATTTTGAAGTGTGATGCCTCCAACTTTTCTTTTTTCCTCAGGATTGCTTTGGCTATTCCAGGTCTTTTGTGGTTCCATACAAATTTTAGGAATTTTTTCCCACTTCTGTGAAGAATGTCATTGGTATTTTTATAGAAATTGTATTGACTATTCAATACAATACATTGTATTGAATGTAGTATGTTCATTTTAACAATATTAATTCTTCTGACCTATGGGCATGGGGTGTCCTTTCATTTGTTTGTATCTTCTATTTCTTTCATCTGTGCTTTGTAGCTTTCCTTTTGAAGATCTTTCCCCTCGATTAAATTTATTTGGTATTTATTGTAAATGTGATTGCATTCTTGATTTCTTTTTCAGCTAGTTCATTGTTTATGTACAGAAACACTACTGATTTTTGTATATTGATTTTGTATCTGCAACTTAACTCAATTTGTTTATTGGTTCTAAGAGCTTTTTTTTGTAGATTCTTTAGGTTTTTTCTACATGTAAGATTATGTTGTCTGCAAACAGGAACTATTTTGCTTTCTCCTTTCCAATTTGGATGCCCTTTATTTCCATCTCTTGCCTAATTTGCTCTGACTAGGATTTTCAGTACTATGTTGAATAAGAGTAGTGAGAATGGGTGTTCTTGTCTTGTTCCAGTTGTTAGAGGAGAAGCTTTCAGCCTTTCCTGTTCAGTATAGAGTTTATCATATTGGCCCTTTATTATGTTGAGGTACTTTTTTCTATATCAAATTTATTGAGAGTTTTTAATCATGAAAAGATGTTGAATTTTATCAAATGCTTTTTCTGCATCCATTGAGATGATCATATATAGTTTTTGTCCTTCATTCTACTGATGCAATATGTGATGTTTATTGATCTGTACATGTTGGGAAATCTGTGTACTCCTGGATACTTCCCAGGAATGCACAGATGATTAATCATGATATATCATGATCACTTCATCATAATGTATTATCTTTTTTATGCGTTGTTGGATTGGTTTGCTAGTATTTTGTTGAGGATCTTTGCATCCATGTTCATCATTGACCTGTAGTTTTATTTATTTATTTATTATTTTGGGGGGATGGAGTCTCACCCTGTCACCCAGGCTGGATTGCAGGAGTGTGATCTCTGCTCACTGCAACTTCTACCTCTGGGTTCAAGTGATCCTCCTGCTTCAGCCTCCCAAGTAGCTGGGATTACAAGTGTGCACACCACACCCAGCTAATTTTTGTATTTTTAATGGAGATGGGGTTTCACCATGTTGGCCAGGCTGGTCTTGAACTCCTGACCTCAAATGATCCACCTGCCTCAGCCTACCAAAGTTTTGGGATTACAGGTGTTAGCCACCACATCCAGCCTAGTTTTCTTTATTTGTTATGTTCTTGTCTAGTTTTGGTATCAGGGTTATGCAGGCTTAGCAAGAACTCCCTCTGTTTCAATTTTTTGGAAGAATTTGAGAAAAATTGTTCTCTAAAGGTTTGGTAGAAGTCAGCAGTAAATCCAATGCAGTCCTGGACTTTTTAGGGGGGACACTTTGTATTAGTGAGTCAATATCATTACTTATTATTGGTATGTTCAAGTTTCCTACTTCTTCTTGGTTCAATGTTGGTAAGCTGTGTGTGTCCAGGAATTTATTCATTTCCTCTAGGCTTTTGAATTTATTGTTATATAGTTGTTTGTAGTAGCCTTTACTGATCCTTTGTATTTGTGTTGTCTGTTGTGACATCTCCTTTTTCATCTCTAGTTTTATTTATTTGGATCTTCTCTCTGTTTTTCTTAGTCTAGCTAATGATTTGTTCATTTATTTCACTGATCTTTTGTATTGTTTTTCTAGACCCAATTTTATTTACTTCTGCTCAAATCTTTTTTATTCTTTTTTTCTTCTAATTTTGGGGTAGGCTTGTTGTAGCTTTTCTAGTTTTTGAGATTCATCATTAAGTTGTTTATTTGAAATTATTCTTATTTTTTGGTGTAGACATTTATTGCTGTATACTTGCCTCTTAATACTGCCTTTGCTGTGTCCTTTTGGTTTTGGTATGTTGTGTTTATATTTTCGTTTGTTTAAAGGAATTTTTCAATTTCCTTCTTAATTTCTTCTTTTACCCACTAGTTGTTCAGGATCATGTTATTTAATTTCCATATGTTCATATAGTTTCTAATGTTTCTCTTATAACATTGTGATCAGATAAGATAGTTGATATGATTTCAGTGTTTTCTAATTTGCTTAGACTTCTTTTGTATCCTAACATATGATCAATCCCAGAGAATGTTCCACATGCTGAAGAAAAGAATGTGTATCCTGCAGCTGTTGGGTGAAATGTTCTATAAATGTCTGTTAGCTCTATTTGGTCTATGGTATAATTTAAATTTGATGTTTCTTTACTGGCTTTCTGTCTAGATGATCCGTACAATGCTGAGAGTGGGGTGTTGAATTCCTCAGCTATCATCGTATTGGGGTCTATCTCTCCCTTTAAATCAAATATTTGCTTTATGTATCTGGGTGCTCTCTTATTGGGTGTATACATATTTACAATTGTATTTTCTTGTGGAATTGACCCCATTATTATTATATAATGTCCTTGTTTCTTTTTACAGCTTTTGACTTGAAATCTGTTTTGTCTGATATAAGTATAGCTAATCCTGCTCAATTTTGGTTTTTGTTTGTGAAGAATATCTTTTCACATCTCTTCACTTTCAGTCTTTACATTAAGGTGAGTTCCTTATAAGCAACATATAGTTTGTCTTTACATTAAGGTGAGTTCCTTGTAAGCAACATATAGTTATATCTTTTTAAAAATTGTAAACATTCATCCTATTTGTATATTTTAAATGGGAGATTTAATCCATTTACATTCAATGTTACTACTGATAGGTTAGAACTTACTCCTGTTGTTTTATTTTATTTTATTTTATTTTATTTTAGAGACTGATTCTCTCTTTGTCACCCAGGTTAGAGTGCAGTGGTACAATCTTGGCTCATTGCAACCTCCACCTCCCAGGTTCAAGAGATTCTCCTGCCTCGGTCTCCTGACTAGCTAGGATTACAGGCATGTGCCACCACACCTGGCTAATTTATGTATTTTTTAAGAGAGACATGGTTTCACTATGTTGGCCAGGCTGCTCTCGAACTCCCTGGCCTCAAATGATCCACCTGCCTTGACCTCCCAAAGTACTGGGATTACAGGCATAAGTCACCATGCCTGGCCCTGTCATTTATTGATTGTTTTCTGGTTGTTTTGTATATTCTTTTTTCCCTACTTCCTCTTTTATTGTTTATTTTTGTGGTCGGGTGATATCCATAGTAATAAGGTTTACTTCCTTTCTCTTTCTCCTTTTTGTGCTGGCTCTACCAGTGAGTTTTATACTTTCCCATGTTTTCATGATGGTGGTTATAGTCTTTTCACTTTCAGGTGCAAGTATGCTTTGAGTATGTCTTGTAAGGCTGATCTACTGGTGATGAATTTTCTTAGTTTTTGCTTCTCTGTGGAAAATTTTATTTCTCCTTCATGCCCGAAAGGTAGCTTTGCTGGGCATAATATTCTTGGTTGTTAGTTTCATTTTGAATATATCATTCAATTCTCTCTTGACCTGTAAGGTTCTGCTGAGAAATCTGCTGTTAGTCCAATGTGGATTCTCTTATATATGACTTGATGCTTTTATCTTGCTGTCTTTAGAATTCTTTTCTTTGACTTTTGATAGTTTGACTATAAAGTGCCTCAGAGAGGACCTATTCAGGTTGAATGTATTTGGGGTTCTTTGAGCTTCCTGGACCTGGATGTTCATCTGTCTCCCAAGTTTTCAGTCCTTCTTCCATAGGATGCCACTGATAGGCATGACCCTTCCATGGGATGCCTGATAGCCTTGGACCAAAATCTCAAACCTCAGAAATAGCCCCATGGGCCACCCACTCAGCAGACACACCCACAAGCCAGCTGAGAAGCCATATCACCATATCCTGAGCCTGAGAAACAGCCCTCATGGGCTGTCCCAGCAGACACACCCCACAAGTTGAGCAGCAGTGTGCCTGCATCCTGGGCCTGAGAAACAGCTCCATGGGCCACTCCTGGCAGGCATGCCCCAGGCTGACTGAACAACCATGTGCCTGTGCTCCTGGCCAGAGTATCAGCCCCAATCTCAGCAAGCCAAATCCCAAGTTGGCCAGTGCACCATGTGCACACACACACATACACATTCTCCCAGTGTGAGAAACAACCCAGCAACCCACTCTGGCACTACCCCCACAAATTCTCAGCCTAGGCCACTGAGACATTTATAAGTATCAGTAGTGTGTATTACAGATGAAGAAACTACATGGAGACGACACTATTGCATCCACCTAGAAGTAAGGCCAACACATCCCAACCAAACCAACACTCTGTGACCCATTCATATGAATAAGTATTTCCCTTCAAAACCTACTCCATAAAATGGGAAGAAGTGACTCTTCTATCAGATGTATAGAAATCAATGTAGGAACAGACACATCACACATGTAAAAGCAAGGAAACATGACACCTCTAAAGGAAAACAATAATTCTCCAGTAACAGACCCTAATCATAAGGAAATATGTGAAATGCCAAAGAAAGAATTTCAATTATTAATACTTAAGGAAACTCAGTGAGATATAAGAGAAAACAGATAGTTAACTGAAATCAGAAAATTCATGATTCAAATGAGAAATTATATATATACATGTATGTATGTGTATATATAATATATATACATACACATATGTGTGTCTGTGTGTGTAAAAAGAACCAAACAGAAATCCTAGAGCTGAAGAATTCAATGAATGAAATTTTTTAAAAAATTCGAGAGCTTCAGCAACACTAGACCAAGCACAAGAAAGAATCTCTGAACTTGAAGACAAGTCTTTTGAAATAACACAGACAGACAAAAAGAGAAAAAGAATTAAAAAGAATGAAGAAAGTCTGCATGATTTATGGGACATCATTAAGCAAACAAATATTCATATTATGGGTGTTCCAGAAGTATAGAGAAGGAAACAAGTGAGGGAAATGCCCTGCGGGTGTTTCTCTAGGGGGTGACCCTCGGGGCTATGTCTCAGGCCTAGTACGCAGGTACAGGGTTGCTTAAATGGCCTTAGGGCATGCCCACCAGGGGTGGCCTACAGGATTATTTCTCAGTCTGGAGCATGAGTGCGAGGCTGTTCAGTCAGTTCAGGGGTATGCCCACCAGGAGCAGCCCTCCAGGGCTGTTTCTCAGGTCTGGCATATGGGTACAATGCTACTCAGCCATGCCTGGGGAGTGTCTGCCAAAGGGAGTACTTCATGGCTGTTTCTCAGGTCTTGAGCATGAACATGTAGCTGTTCCACAGCCCCATGAACATAGCCTCTGTTCAGAGGCTCAGGGGTCTCTCCCACTTGCGGATGGGCACGCAGTGGTTTGACTGGCTCAAGAGTGGGTTTGTCTTGGGCAGGGCTGCCAGACTATTGCTCCAGCTGGAAGTGCAGTAATAGGGGTTGTTCATGACCAGAGTTACAGCCAATCCAGGTCCTAGGCTCCAGGCACACTGGTATTCATCCATGTGTGGGTTTGGTGGAATGAAGATGGAGAGGTATAGTCACTACTGGCCCTCAGAGCAGGGTGCACTCCAGAAGTGGCTCTGGTCTCAAGATTGTGCTATGCTACAGGAGCTTGGCTCACAAGTGGTGGATGAGGGATGTGGAGGGCACCCTATTTGGGTAATACAGCTGTGTAAATTCCTGGTAGCTCTCCAAACTGGATTCAGGACTTCGAAGGACTGTGGGATCCTTCTGCAGTAAGGACTATAGGTATTTGGCAATGGGGACTGGTGGGAATCGGATCTTCTGCTTACCTTTTCCCCAAAATGTGAAGTCCCTCCTGACTCTGGGCAGATATGATCTGGGAGAGAGAGATGGGCTGCAGAATCCACATGCCTCCATGCTGCCCTCCTGGAGATGCGTCTCCACTTTCCCACTGCACTCTGGCACTCTCCCTTCAGCACTCCAGTCAAATCTTAACTGTTTATTCATTGTCTTGGTCCTTTCTTGTGAGAAGAATGAGCACCAGCCATCTCTAGTTAGCCATATTGCTGATGTAACCTGGCAAACACAATTCTGATCTCTGCTTGTATGAGTTTAACTTTTTTATTTTTATTTTTTGTTTTAGACAGGGTCACTCTGTCACACAGGCAGGAGTGCAGTGGCACAATCACAGCTCACCGCAGCCTTGACCTCCTGGGCTCAAGCAGTCATCCCACCTCAGCCTCTCGGGTAGCCAGGACTACAGGCACGCACCACCATGCCTGCCTAGATTTTTAGAATTGTTGTAGAGACAGGGTTTTGCCATGCTGCCCAGGCTCGTCTGGAACTCCTGAGCTTAAGTAAGCCACCTGCCTCAGCCTCCTGAAGTGCTAGAATTATAAGCACAAGCCACTGTGCCTGGCAAGTTTAACTTTTTAAAATTGTACATATAAGGCCAGGCGCCATGGCTCATGCCTGTAATCCCAGAACTTTGGGAGGCTGAGGCAGGTAGGTTTCCTGTGGCTAAGAATTCGAGACCAGCCTTGCCAACATGTCAAAACACCATCGCTACAAAAAAAAAAATAAAACAAATTGGCTGGGCATGGTGGCACATGCCTTTAGTCCCAGCTCCTTGGGAGGCTGAGGCAGGAATTGCTTGAACCTGGGAGGCTGAGGTTGCAGTGAGACAAGATTATGCCACTGCACTTTAGCCTACATGACAGAGCAAGACCCTGTCTAAAAAAAAAAAGAAGAAAAAAAAGGATTAAAAGATTGCACATATAAGTGAGATCATATAGTATTTGACTTTCTGGATCTCATTTAACTTAGCATAATGCCATCAAGGTGTATCCTATGGCAGGATTTCCTTCTTTTTTGAGGCAGAATAATATCCCATTTTATATGCACACACACACACACACACACACACGAGGGGACCTCAAAAACATCAAGGAAAATTGAATTAAAAGATAAAAATAAAAAAATATAAGGTTTATTTCTCAACATAAGCTCCATCAAAGTAAACATTTTTGTAAGCAATAATACTAGCTGATTAGTCCATCCCTAAAAAACTAAGGGTCCTGGAAATTTAACCACATCAATATAGGGTTTGTTTGTTTGTTTTGTTTTACATTATTAACTTTAAAAAAAGCTGGGTGCCTTTAAAGATTTAAAAGAAAAACAAAAGACTTAAAAGGAAACAAAAACACATCAAAAGGAACCAAATTAGGAAGGTCAGGTGGATGCCTAGTGATTTCCCATAGAAACTCTAACAAAATTTACCTTGATTAGAGAAAAAAGCAGGCCCATTATTGTGGTGGAGAAGGACTCTTCAGGTGAAGTTTTCTCAGACACTCTTCTGATAAAGCTTTGGTTAACTTTCTCAAAACACTCTCATAATAAGCAGATGTTATCATTCTTTGGCCCTCCAGAAAGTTAACAAGCAAAATGCCTTGAGTATCCCCCAAAAAACTGTTGCCACGACCTTTGCTCTTAACCAGCCTACTTTTACTTTGATTGGACCACTTCCACTTCTTGGTAGCCATTGCTTCGATTGTTCTTTGTCTTCAGAATCATACTGGTAAGGCCATGTTTCATCTCCTGTTACAATTCTTTGGGGGAAAAAATCCTTCAGGATCTTGATCCCACTTTTTTACAATTTCTATTGAAAGCTCTGCTCTTTCTACAGCTGATCTAGGCACAGCTGATCTTTGACACCTATCAAATAGAAAGTTTGCTCAACTTTAATTTTTCAGCCAGAATTATGTAAGCTGAACCAATTGAGATGTCTATGGTAGTAAATATTGTTTCTGTTGTTACTCATAGGTCCTCTTCAATTAGGGCACAAACAAAATGAATTTTTTCCTCGCAAATTGATGAGTATGGTCTGTTCACTGTGGGCTTCATCTTTAACACCATCTCATGCCTTCTTAAAGCGACTTATCCATTTGCAAATTGCTGATTTCTTTGGGCCATTGTCCCCTTAAACTTTTTGTAAAACATCAGTGATTTAACCATTCTTCCACCCAAGCTTCCCCATAAATTTGATGTTTGTTCTTGCTCCAATTTTAGCAAAATTCATGTTGCTCTAATAGAAGCTTTTTTCAAATGGATGTCCTTTTGAAACTTAGTACCTCAAACTAGATCTTGTTCAGACATGTTATAACAAATTAGTACCTCAAACTAGATCTTGTTCAGACACGTTATAACAAATGAGTACAGGTTTATTTTGGTGCAAAAAAAATTGAAAACCATACATAGTTTTTTTTCATAACATGCACTTTTCATGAACTTTTTGAAGACTCCCTCGTGTGTGTGTGTGTGTGTGTGTGTGTGTGTGTGTGTGTGTGTGTATCTCATACTTTCTTTATCCAGTCAGATACTGACAAATACTTAGATTATTTCTATATCTTGGCCATTCTGAAAAATGCTGCAATAAACTTGGGGATGCATACATCTCTTTAAGATATTGATTTTGTTTTGTTTGGATATTTACACAAGAGTGGGACTGCTGGGCATACAATATTATTATTTTTAACTTTTTGAGGAACATCCATATCTACATTTTATTTGAAGTGGTAAAACATTAACTCTAAGACGACTATGAAAGGATAAGGTATGTATTGCAATCCCTAGATCAGCCAATAGAAAAATAATACAAAAATTATAACAAAAAAATCAATATGAAAATGAAAAGTAGATATAAACAGAAGTAATTGAATAATCCAAAAAAGACAGGAAAGAGAGAACAGAAGAACAAAGAACAGAAGTGACACACAGAAAACAAATAATAAAATGTAAACCTAAACTCAACCACACAAATAATTACATTAAAATGAAATGGTCTAAACCCACTAATAAAAAGACAGAGATCATCAGATTAGATAAATAAAACAAGGCTCAACTACACGCTCTCTACAAGCAGCCCAATTTAAATATAATGATATAGATAGATTAAAAGTAAAAAGGATGAGGCCAGGCGTGGTGGCTCCTGCCTGTAATCCTAGCACTTTGGGAGGCTGAGGTGGGCAGATCACGAGGTCAGGAGATCTAGACTGTCCTGCCCAATATGGCAAAACCCCATCTCTACTTAAAAATATATATATACCAAAATTAGCTGGGATGGTGGTGCATGCCTGTAATCCCAGCTACTTGGGAGGCTGACACAGGAGAATCACCTGAACCCAGGAAGAGGAGGTTGCAGTAAGCCGAGATCATGCCACTCTACTCCACCCTGGCAACAGAGCAAGACTCCGTCTCAAAAAAAAAAAAAGAAAAGTAAAAGGATGAAAAAAAGATATACAATGCAAATATTAATCAAAATAAATCCAGTGGCTATATTAATATCAAAGCCAACTTCAGAACAAAAATATCAAGATAAAGAGAGATATTATATAATAATAAAAGATTACATACATTAAGAAAATACAGGCCAGACATGGTGGTTCACACCTATAATCCCATCACCTTGGGAGGTAGAAGTGGGAGGATCACTTGAACTCAGGAGTTTGAGACCAGCAAGGGCAACATAGGAAGACTCCCATCTCTACAAAAAATTTAAAAATTAGCCAGGCACGATGGTGCATGCCTGTGGTCTCAGCTACTCAGGGGACCGAGATGGGAAGATTGTTTGAACCTGGAAGGTAGAGGCTGCTGTGAGCTATTATTATGCCACATAATAATATGTCGCACTGTAGCCTGGGCAACAGAAATAGTTCCTGTCTCAAAGAAAGAAAGAAAGAGAGAGGGAGAGAGAGAGAAGGAAGAGGAAGAAGAAGAAGAAGAAGAAGACGAAGAAGAAGAAGAAGAAGAAGAAGAAGAAGAAGAAGAAGAAGAAGAAGAAGAAGAAGAAGAAGAAGAAGAAGAAGCAGCAGAAGCAGCAGCAGCAGAAGCAGCAGCAGCAGCAGCAGGAGGGGAGGGAGGGAGGGAAGGAAGGAAGGGAGGGAGGGAGGGAGGGAAGGAAGGAAGGAAGGAAGGAAGGAAGGAAGGAAGACAAAAATCCTAAATGTATATGCACATTAAAGATCATCAAAATACATTAAGCAAAAATTGATAGATTTAAAAAAAAAAGAAATACACCAATTCACAATGATGAGTTCAACACTCCTTTCAGGGTAATCATATATAAAGGTCCTGAAAAAACTATCAACCAAATTGACATTTATAGAACACTCCATCAACAATAGCAAAATACATACTCTTTTCAAGTACAAAAGAATATTCATCAAAATACCAAATTGGAAAGATGACCTGTATTCATACACTGAAAGACTTAATATTGCTAGATGATAGTACCTACCAAATTGATCTACAGATTCAATATAATTCATATCAAAATTTCAACTATCTTTTTATTAGAAATTTATAAGTGATCCTAAAATGTATATAGAAATGCAATGAACAAGGAATAGCTAAAATAATATTGAAAAAGAAGAAAAAGTTGGAGAACTCACACTTCCTGATTTCCAAATTTGCTACAAAGCTACAGTAATTAAGACACTGTGGGCCGGGCGCGGTGGCTCAAGTCTGTAATCCCAGCACTTTGGGAGGCCGAGACGGGCGGATCACAAGGTCAGGAGATCGAGACCATCCTGGCTAACACGGTGAAACCCCATCTCTACTAAAAACACAAAAAATTAGCCGGGCGAGGTGGCGGCGCCTGTGGTCCCAGCTACTCGGGAGGCTGAGGCAGGAGAATGGCGGGAACCCGGGAGTCAGAGCTTGCAGTGAGCTGAGATCTGGCCACTGCACTCCAGCCTGGGTGACAGAGCGAGACTCGGTCTCAAAAAAAAAAAAAGACACTGTGTTTCTGGCATAAGAATAGACATATAGATTAATGGAATAGAATTGAGAATCCGTAAATAAACTTTCACATCTATGGACAATTGATTTTCAACAAGGGTGCTAAGACAATTTAATGGAGAAAAAGAATGGTCTTTTCAAAATGTAGTGCTCAGACAACTGGATTTTCACATGCAAAATAATGAACTTGGACCCCTACCTCACACCATATGCAAAAATAACACAAATTAGAACAAGGACCTAAAAGCAAGAGCTAAAACTATAACACACTTAGAAGAAAACAGAGATGCAAGTCTCCATATCTTGGATTAGGCAATAGTTTCTTAGATATGACACCTAAAACACAAGAAGCTGATGAAAAAATAAATAGACTACATAAAAATTAAAAACTTTTGTGTTTCAAAAGACATCACCAAGAAAGTGAAAAAACACACAAAGCAGGAGAAAATATTTGCAAATCATATATTTGATAAGAATCTAGTATCTAGAATATCTAAAGAACCTTTATAACTCAATAATAAAAAAGATCCAATTACTAAATTCTATGTAGGCAAAGGATTTGCATAGACATTTCTCCAAAGAAGACATGCAAGTGACTAATAAGCACATGAAAAGACCTTTAACAACTTTCCGTATGCTAACTTCAACTTTCCATAGATGGAAATGCATATTAAAACCACAATAAACCCAAATGTGATGAGGTGCTCCTATAGTTCTTGGGAGGTTACTTGGGAGGCTGACATAGGAGAATCACTTGAGCCCAGGAGTTCAGGGCCAGCCTGGGCAACACAGTGAGACCCCATCTCTTAAAACATATGTAAACACACACACACATACAATGAGATACCACTTCACACCCATTAGAATGACTCAAATTAAAAGTTAGATAATGACAAGTATTGATAAAAATGTCATCTGCTTTGGAAAACAGTTTTGCGATTCCTAAATATGCTAAACATAGAGTTACCCTATAACTTAGTAATTCCAGCCTCAAATATATACCCAAGAGAAAAGAAAACATATGTCCACACAAAAATTTGTACATGAATGGTCATAGCCATTATTAATCATATACAAAAATATTATACTTAATATACATGTACAAAAATCATATACTTAATGTCCTTTGATGAATAAACAAAATGTGGTATATCCATATATCCATATAATAAAATATTACTCAGCCATAAGAAGGAATGAACTACTGATACTTCATTTTCAAGTTTTGGATAAAACTTGAAAACAGGCTCGGTGAATAAAGCCAGACACAAAATGCCACATATTATATGATTTCATTTGTATGAAATGTCTAAAATATGCAAATCCATAAAGATAAAGTAGAAAATTACTTGCTTGGGGCTGGGAGGAGAGAATAGAGTTACTGCTATGGGTACAGAGCTTCTTTTAAAGGTGGTGAAAAATGATCTGGAATTAAATAGAGGTAATGGCTGTGCAACCTTGTGAACAAAGTAAAAACCACTGACCTGTATGCTTTTAAACAGTTAACTTAATGGTACGTGAATTATCTCTCAATAAAAATAAAAAATATAGACCATATTCTGGCTTATAAGCAAACCTTACCAAATTTAAAATAATTGAAATTATACATAGTATATTATCTGACCATAACATAGCCAAACTAAAAATCAATAACAGAAACTTGTATGGAAAATCCCCCAAATATTTGGAAACAAAATATCACATTTCTGCAGAACACACATGTCAAAAAGGGAGTCTCAAAAGTAATTAGAAAATATTTTGAATGGAATGAAAAATCAAATATAACGTACCAAATTTTTGAATGCAACTAAAGCTGTGTTTGGAGGAAAATCAATAGCATTGTATGACTATATTTAAAAAGAAGCAAGTTCTCAGACCAATGATATACATTTTTTAAAATAAGTAAATTACGCCCAAAGCAAGCAGAAGGAAATAATAAAAAGTAGATATTAATAAAAACAAAATCTATAGACAAAGATCAATGAAACCAAAAGCCAGTTATTGGATGATATCAACAAATTGATCAATGTGTAGCCAAATTGATCAATGATACTTACACAGAACTGCTGCCTATAGGCTGCAAAGAACTCAGGCCAGTTCATTTACCCTGAATGGTTTGCTTTTTAACTTCTCAGGGTTGCTCTTCAACTTCTCAGCCTGTTCCTGTTGAAAGCCAAAATTTTAACTCAGGCCAAATAAAGCATGAGAATACAGTAATCATAGTATAATATTTCTAAGCTAATGGAAATTCTTAAAACCTTTAGGTAAAAGAAACATCACCCTAACATTAAAAAGGAGGTAGAGGTAAGGGTTGCCTGGCTGTGCCTTAGAGAGATGTCTATCAAGAATTAAAAGACTTGTATTTTTCCAAATTTAAAATATTTTGGTTTCTAGTCCAAAATATTTTATTTCAATGAAAAATACTTATTTTTTATGTAGCTACACTAGTTCTTTATGGAGATGTCAGGCAATCATGGAATAATTTTTTAACTTTTTATTTAAAATAATTTCATACTTACCAAAAAAACTCCCAGAATAATAAAAGTCTCATATATCCTTTATCCAGATTTACTCATTGTTAAAATTTTACTCCATTTCCTTTATAATTTACTCTCTCCCTACTCCTTTTCTCTCTCCACATGCATGTGCACACACACACATACACATACACACACGAGTATTGCTTTTCAGAACTATTTGAGCATAAGTTACAAATATCATAGCACTTTACCAGTAAATACTTTGGTGTGTATTTCCTAATAATATACCTGTTATCTTACATAAATACAGAACAGACATCTGTACATTGTTTTCACCAATCTATCATTTGTATTTCAATTTTGCCAACTGACCCAATAATAATTTCTTCTCCACTACAAAAGCCATTTTAGGATTACGTATCACATTTTATTGTCATGTCTTTGTAGTTGGCTTTAATGGATCATTTTCAGACTTTGTCTTTTATAATATTAACATTTTTGAAGAACAGTGGGTTTTTTTAAATATGATTCCTCATTCTGGGTCTATCTGATATTTCCTCCTGATTAAATTCCAGTTATATATTCCCATCAGGAATATGAATGTGATATTGTATCCTTCTTAGCATATCACATCCAGAGCAAATAATGTTCATCTGCCTCCCTTGGTAGGTTAATTTTGATCACATAGTCAAGGTGTTTCTTGGATTTCTCTTTTTTGTAGTGACCATTTTTTCCTTACAACTAGTAAGCAATCTGTGGCAACTTATTTTACAGTTAATAAATATCTTGCTGTTGATCAAAATATCTTCCTGGGTCTATCATCTCTTGATGATTTTTGTTTTTACAATGATGGTTGAAAAATTATTTTCTAACCTCAGCACTCTATCCTCTGACTCTCTCTGAGTCAATTTTTGGCATTCCACAAGGACCCTAATTTCTTCCCTAAGTATTTATGAATCTATCACTGATACGTATTCATGGCTTTCTATTTTTTCAATGATTTATAACTAATTATTGTTCTTAATTATTTTGGTGTCCAAATAATCCATGATTTGACCTCTGAGAGCCCCTTCAAGCAGTTCCTGTGTGCTTGTGACATGCCCTTGTCAATTTTCTGAGTACTTTCTTGCTTTGGCTTAAGAAGAAGTTTCAGGGATTCTTCATCCCTAGATTCAGCTGTTTCTCTAAAGAGCCCTGCTCCCTGTTAATGAAGTAATAGAAACCAACATCCAGACACTACGAGTGCTCATTGCTGCTTAGGTGTCTGTTTCTGGGTCCTTTCAGCAGATAGAGCTAGGAAATATATGAATGTATATACACATAGACATAGATGTATATATACAAACACACACCTATACATATACATGTACACACATAATATATTTTAGAAATCATGAGTTCACATTGTTACCCCAATGCCTGTCCATTCCCACAGGGCTCTTTCTTGCCTTTCCCCATTCCAAATTTATATGACTCTTCTTTCACAATAAGGACCCTGACTCCTAACAACCTTAATATAGATCCTCATTTGCTCAATCTTATAATACATATAAAATGTTAATAATTTAAGAGTTGCTTCACTCATCTCACTACCCAAAAAAGAATCTTCTATAAAGAGTTCAGAGATCTTAAGTATACTAAATGAAAGAAGCAAGACACAAGAGTCACATGCTGTATGATTCTATTTATAGGAAATAGCTAGAATTGCTAAATCCATAAAGACAGCAGATTCATGCTTGCCAGGCACGGGGGTAAGAGGGAGATAAGGAGTGTTTACTTTATGGGTATAGGGTTTTCTTTTGGAGTGATGAAAATGCTTTGGAACTGGATATAGGTGGTGGTTGCACAACACGATGAATGTACTAAATGCTACTGAATTTTATGCTTTAACAGCTAATTTTATGTTACGTGAATTTCATTTAAAATATGTTTTAAAAATTTGTATGCCATTCTCCTCTATCCTGCAACCCCCAACACAGAGGAAATACAACCAAGTAGGATTGAGTTTGTATGTTTGCTTCCAGGTTTTGTTTGTTTCCCTCTCCCCTTCCTATCTTTATTTAGTTTTTTTGTTTGGTTTGGTTTTTGTTTTCCAGAGTTATTACTGTATAACTGACAAACAGAAATTGTACATATTTAAGATGTATAATGTGATGTTTTATACATCGTGAAATACTATCACAATCAAGCCAATTAACATGTCCACTACTTCACATCACTTTTTTTTTTTTTTTTTTTTTTTGAGACGGAGTCTCACTCTGTTGACCAGGCTGGGGTGCAGTGGCCGGATCTCAGCTCACTGCAAGCTCCGCCTCCCGGGTTTACGCCATTCTCCTGCCTCAGCCTCCCGAGTAGCTGGGACTACAGGCGCCCGCCAAGTCGCCCGGCTAGTTTTTTGTATTTTTTTTAGTAGAGACGGGATTTCACCGCGTTAGCCAGGTCACATCACTTTTTTTAAATGGTGAGAACACCTAAGATTTGCTAAGAAAATTCAGTTATACAATAGAGTATTATTAACTGTAGTCACCATGCTGTACACTAGATAATCATCTTATAATTGAAAGTTTGTATCCTTTGAACAACATTTCCCCCTCCCCCCAGCTCCAGCTCCCAGCCCCTGGCAACCACCGCTCTAGTTTCTGCTTCTGTGAGTTCAACTTTTTTAGATTCTCCAGATACGTGAGATCAGACAGTATTTGTCTTTCTGTGTCTAGCTTATTTCACTTAGCACAGTGTCCTCCAGACTTATTTATGTTGTCACACATGGCAGAATTTCCTTTTCTAAAGGCTCAATATGTTAGATAGAGACAAGGACAGATAGATCACATTTTCTTTATCCATTCATTCTCCAGTAAACACTGAGGTTGTTTCCTGGCTATTGTGAATAATACTGCAATGAACATGACAGTGCAAATGGTCTCTTTCAAGACACTGATTCCATTTCTTTTGGATAAATACCCAGAAGTGGAATTGCTGGATCATATGGTAGTTCTATTTTTAATTTTCTGAGGAACCTGCATACTGTTTTCCATAATAGCTATACTAATTTACATTCCCACCAACAATACACAAGGGTTGCCTTTTCTTTAGACCCCTGTCAACACTTTTTTTATCTCTTATCTTTTTGATAATTGCCATCCTAACAGGCATGAGGTGGTATATCATTGTGGTTTTGATTTGCATTTCTCTGATATTCAGTAATGTTGAATATCTTTTCATAGATCTGTTTGTCATTTGTATGTCTTCTTTGGAAAAAATGTCTATTCAGGTCCTTTGCCCATTTTAAAATCAGGATAATTTGGGTTTTTGTTGTTATTATTGAGCTGTGTGAGTTGCTTATATATTTTGGATATTAACCCCTTATCAGGTTTATGGTTTGAAAATATTTTCTCCCATTCCGTAGGTTGTCTCTTCACTCTGTTAATCATTTCCTTTTCCCTGCAGAAGCTTTTTGTTTGGTGTAGTTTCACTAGTTTGTTTTTGCTTTGATTGTGGGTGCTACTGGTGTCATATCCAAAATAATCATTGCCTAGATAAATGTCAAGGAGCTTTTCCCCTAGGTTTTCTTCAGGGAGTTTTATGGCTTTAGGTCTTATATTTAAGTCTATAAGACGTTTTCAGTTAATATTTGTGTATGGTGTAAGATAAGAGTCCAATTTTATAATTTTCATGTGGATATCAAGTTTTCCCAACACCATTTATTGAAGAGGCTATCCTTTCCCCCATTGTGTATTTTTGGCACCTTTTTCAAAGATTACATGACCATATATGTTTGGGTTCATTTCTGGGTTCTCTAGTATGTTCCATTGGTCTATGTGTCTGATTTTATATGGCAATGCCATACTGTTTTGATTACTCTAGCTTCGTAACATAGCTTAAAATAAGAAAGTATATGCTTCCAGCTTTGGTCTTCCCACTCAAGATTGCTTTGGGTCTTTAGGGTCCTCTGTGGCCAACACAAATTTTAGTATTTTTTTCTATTTCTGTGAAAAATGCCACTGGAATTTTTATAGGGATTGCATTGAATTCATAGATAACTTTGGTAGTATGGACATTTTAATAATATAAATTCTTCCAATCCATAAACATTGGTTATCTTTCTATTTATTTGTGTCTTACTCAATTTATTTCATTTATATCTTGTAGTTTTTAATTTACAGATCTTTCATCTCCTTGAATAAATTTATTCCTAAGTATTTTATCCTTTTTGATGTTATTGTAAATGGGATTTCTTTTTCTTTTTCAGGGAGTTTTTTGTTAATGCATAGAAGTGCAAATAAATTTTTAATGTTTATTTTGTATCCTGCAACTTTACTGAATTTGTTTATTCTAACAGTTTTTTTGGTAGAGTCTTTAGGGCTTTCTATATATAAGATCATGTCATCTGCAATTTAACAATTTAACATCTTCCTGATTTGTATGCCTTTTGTTTCTTTTTCTTGCCTAATTGCTCTACCTAGGGTTTCCAGCAGTGGGCACTCTCATCTTTTTACTCATCTTAGAAGAAAAGCGTTCAACTTTTCACTGTTGATTATGTTAGCTGTGAGCTTGTCACATATGGCCCTTATTATGTTGAGATGTATTTTTTAAACACCTAATATGTTGGGAGTTTCTTATCACAAAAAAATGCTGAATTTAGTCAAATGCTTTTTCTGCATCTATTGAGATGATCACATGGTTTTTATCCTTAATTCTGTTAATATGATGTACTATGTTTATAAATTTGCCTATGTTGAACGATTCTTGCATTCCAAGAATAAATTCCACTTGATCATGATTTATGAACCAGTCAATGTGCTGTTGAATTTGGCTTGCTAGTATTTTATTGGGGATTTTTGAATCTATGTTCATCAGGGATATTGCCTATAATTTTCATTCTTATTATATCTTAATCTGGCTTTGGTATGAGGGTAACAATAGACTCATAAAATGAGCTGGGAAGTGTTCTCTACACTTCAATTTTTTGAAAAGTTTGAGAAGGATTGTCATTAACTCTTCCTTTATATTTTTATTTTTTGAGATGGAGTCTCACTCTGTTGCCCAGGCTGGAGTACAATGGCCCAATCATGGCTAACTGCAACCTCTGCCTCGCGAGTTCAAGTGATTCTCCTGCCTCGGCCTCCTGAATAGCTGGGATTACAGGTGTGCACCACCATGCCTGGCTAATTTTTGTATTTTTAGTAGAGATGGGGTTTCACCATGTTGACCAGGATGGTCTTGAACTCCTGACCTCGTGATCCACCTACGTCAGCCTCCCAAAATGCTGGGATTACAGGTCTAAGCCACCGCGCCCAGCCCATTAACTCTTCTTTAACCCTTTTCCTGTTTAGAAATAAAAGTGCAGCTTGCTGCCAGCACTCATTTAATTTTACATAAGCACACTCTTCCAGGCTGAAGCAAATCAGACTGATTTTCCATTGTGAAAATAAAATATGAAAACTGTTTTTGGAGTTATTTCTAAACAGAACTAACATCGGAATCATCTCAATCATCAGAATCATCTATTTTGGAAAAATCTGATTCATCAAATGAATCTTCAGTCAACAACTGTTCAAGAACGATGTTAACATCGTGTGTAGGAATGCTATGCTTTCAAGGATTTGAAATTTTTAGCAATCGAGAATTACTATATTTTGTAAATGGAGATACCCCTACTAAAAACAGAATGCTATAAATAGAATGACGTATTTTGTTTCCAAAGTTGATATACTAGAGCAATGCAAAAATAATAAAAGCAATATATTTTGTAGCAAAGTTATCTCGGGGTAAATGCTGCGGCTACAAGTGCCGCTGGTGAATACTCTCAGGGCAAATGGGAAAAGGGTTAAATTTTTGGTATAATTCACCTGTGAAGTTTTCTGTTCCTGGGCTTTTCTTTGTTGGGAGATTTTTGATTACTACTTCTCTCCTTACTTGTTATTGATCTGTTCAGATGTTCTATTTCTTCATGATTCGGTCTTGGTAGGTTGTATGTTTCTAGGAATTTATCCATTTCTTTGATGATCCAGTTTTTTGGTGTGTGACTGTTCATTGTAGTTTCTTATGATCCTTTGTATTTCTGTAGTATCAGTTGTAATGTCTCCTCTTTCATTTATAATTTTATTGATTTGAGTTTTTTTTCCCTTTGGTTAATCTAGCTAAAGGTTTATTTATCCTTTAAAAAAAAAACAAAACAAAAAACAAAAAAAAAAAAACAAAAAAGAAAACCAAGCTCTTGGTTTATCTATTTTGTTTAGCCTTTCAAAGAAACTTTTAGTTTCATTGATCTTTTCAGTTGTTTTACTATCTAAAATGTCATTTATTTCTTCTCCAATCTTTATTATTTACTTCCTTCTGCTAACCTTGGACTTAGTTTTTCTTTTTCTAACTCCTTGATGTATCAGGTTTTTTTTTATTTAAGATATATTCCTTAGGCATTTATCACAATAAACTTTAAATTTTAAATTTTATTTATTTATTTATTTTTGAGACAGAGTCTTGCTCTGTCGCCCAGGCTGGAGTGCAGTGGCATGATATTGGCTTACTGCCACCTCTGACTCCTACGTTAAAGCAATTCTTGGGCCTTAGCCTCCCAAGAAGCTGAGATTATAGGCACATGCCACCATGCCTAGCTAATTTTTGTGTTTTTAGTAGAGACAGGGTTTCGCCATGTTGGTCAGGCTGGTCTTGAACTCCTGGCTTTAAGCAATTGGCCTCCCAAAGTGCTGGGATTATAGGTGTGAGCCACTGCACCTGCCCTTAAACTTTGATTCTATAATTACTTTTGCTGCCTTGCATAAGTTTTGACATATTGTATTTTCATTTTTGTTTTACACAGGATACTTTTTAACTTCCCTTTGATTTCCTTGTTGACCTATTTTTTTCAGGAGTGTGCTGTTTAATATCCACATATTTGTGGATATTAAATACTTAATACTTAACTTTTAATATCTACATACTTGTGGATATTAAATACTTAATTTTTAATATCCACATACTTCATATTAAAAATTTTCCAATTTTTCTCATTATTTACTTCTAGTTTCTTATTATTGTGATTGGTAAAGATACTTGATATGATTTTAATCTTCTTGAATTTCTTAAGACTTGTTTTGTGGCCTAAAATGATATATCCTGGAGAATGTTCCCTGTGTGCTTCAGAAGAATATATATTCTGCTGCTGTTGGATGGCATGTTCTATATATATCTGTTAGTTCCATGTGATCTATAGTAGTGTTCAAGTCAGCTATTTCTTCCTGATTTTCTGTCTAGAAAATCTATCCTTTGTTGAAAGTGAAGTATTGAAGTTTGCTACTATTATTGCATTGCTGTCTTTTATATTTCTTTATATATTTAGGTGCTCTGATGTTGAGTGCATATAGAGTTACTATTGTTATATCCTCTTGATAAATTGACCCTGTATCATTAGTGACCTTCATTGTCTCTTGTGATGGATTTTGAATTAAAGTCTATTTTGTCTGATATAAGTATAGCCACCCCTGTTCTCTTTTAGTTACTATTTGCATGGAATGTTTCCATTTTTCACTTTCAGCTTATATGTGTCCTTAAAGCTAAAATGATAAAGTGAGTCTTTTGTAGGCAGCATATTGGTGAGTCTTGTTTTTCTTTTAATTCAGTCACTCTGTTTGTTTTAATTTTGAGAATTTACTTCATTTATATTTAAGGTAATTATTGATAGGTAAAGACTTACTATTAGCATTTTCTTGTTTTCTTTTTCATAGCTCTTTTCTGTCTCTCTTGCTTTGTGATTTGTTAATTTTTGGAATTATATGCTTTGATTCCTTTCTCTTTTTTGTGTATGTACTATGAGGGGTTTTTGGTGGTTATCATGCTTATATAAAATATATTTATAACAGTCTATTTCAAGTACATAACAACTTAACTTCAATTGTCCACAAAAACTCTACACTTTTACTTCTCCCCTTACCCAATATGTTATACTATTTATTTTATACTTTACACCTTTTTATATTGTGAATGTATTCATTAACTCATTATTATAGCTATAGTTATGTTTAATTACTTTTGTCTTTAAATATTTATACCAAAGTTAAAAGTGATTTCTACACCATTACAGTATTTGAGTACCGTTGACCCTTGAACCACATGAGTTTGAATTGTGAGGGTCCACTTATATGCAGATTTTCTTTTACCTCTGCCACCCTTGAAACAGTGAGACCAACTACTCCTTTTTCTGTTCTCCTCAACCTACTCAACATAAAGACAATGAAACTGAAGATATTTATGATTATTCACTTCTACTCAATGAATAGCAAATATATTTTTCTTCCTTAAGATTTTCATAATATTTTTTCTCTAGCTTACTTTATTTTAAGAATAGAGTATATAATACATACAACATACAAAATGTGTTAATTGACTATGTTATCAGTAAGGCTTCTAGTCAACAGTAGGCTATAGTAGTTAAGTTTCTAGAGAGAGAGTCAAGATTATACTTGAATTTTCAACTGTGTGGGGGGTCAGCACCCCAACCCTTTTATTGCTCGAGTCAACTATATACTGAATTTGGCTATATATTTATCTTTACCAGTGATTTCTATACTTTCAAGACTGTTTATGTCGTTACTTGGCATCCTTTTATTTCAACTTGAAGAACTCCCTTTAGCATTTCTTGTAAAGTCTAATGGTGATTAATTCTCTCAGCTTTTGTTTGTCTGGGAATGTCTTTATCTTTCCTTCATTTGTAAAGGACGTATTTTCTGGGTATAATATTTTAGGTTCACAGTTTTCTTTCCCCTTAGCAATTTTTTTTTTTTTTTTTTGAGATGGAGTCTCACTATGTCACCCAGGCTGGAGTGCAGTGGTATGATCTCGGCTCACTGCAAGCTCCACCTCCTGGGTTCACACCATTCTCCTGCCTCAGCCTCCCGTGTAGCTGGAACTACAGGCGCCCACCACCATGCCCGGCTAATTTTTTGCATTTTTAGTAGAGACAGGGTTTCACCGTGTTAACCAGGATGGTCTCAATCTCCTGACCTCGTGATCCGCCCACCTCAGCCTCCCAAAGTGCTGAGATTATAGGCGTGAGCCACTGCGCCCAGCTCCTCTCAGTATTTTAAACGTTTTATTCCACTTCCTCCTGGTCTGCAAGTGTTTACTGAGAAATCTGCTGATAGCATTACGGAAATTGATTTGTACATGAGTCATTTTTCTGTTGCTGTTGCAAAATATTCTTCATCTTTGACTTTTAGTAATTTGATAATAATGTGTTTTGCTGTCGATTTTTTTTTTTTTTTAGTTCATCTTATTTGGTGTCCTTTGATTTCTTGGATCTGGATGTACATTTCTTTCACCAGATGTGGGAAATAATTCAGGAAATTAAGTAAGTTTTCTACCTTCTTTCTCTCTCTCTCTTATCCTTCTTAAACTCCCATAATGCATACATTTGTTCATGTGATTGTATCCCATAGATCCCATATGGTTTCTTCACATGCTTTCTCTTTCATTTTTGTTCCTCTAACTGGCTAATTTCAAATGATCTGCCTTTGAGTTCACTAATTCTTTCTTCTGCACGATCAGGTCTGTTGTTAAAACTCTCTATTGGATTTTTTTTTAAGTTCTGTCGAAGTATTTTTCAGCTCTAGGTTTTCTATTTGGTTCTTTTCAATATGTTCTATTTCTTTATTAAACATCTTTGTTCAATCACTGTCTTCCTGATTTTATTCTTTGTCTACCTCCGTTCTCTTGCATCTCATTTAGCTTAAGATAATTACTTTGAATTCTTTGTCAGGCAATTTGTAGATCTCCATTTCCTTGAGATCAGTTACTAGAACGTTATTGATTCCCTTTGGAAGTGTCATGTTGGCCTGATTGTTCATAATCCATGTAGCCTTCCACTGGTGCCTGTGCATTTGAAGGAGCAAGCACCTCTTCTGGCATTTCAGTCTGGTCTCAGTAGGTAAAGATCTCCTGTTGGGTCCCTGGGCTGATAGGATTGCTTATGGGATCACAGTTGAGAAAGTTTGAACCTGGGTCATGTGGCTGCTGCTGGGTTCACAGTTAGGTCTGCAGTTGGCAAACCTATTTCCAGAGGTGTGGATCCTTCTTGGTCCCTGAGTGAATGGGACTGCCATCGGTACTTTGGTCAGTAAGGCTGGCTCCGCAACAAGAGTTCACTTCAGGGTGTGTAGTTGTGTCTACTCTTGCCAGGTGCATAGGTGAGTGTGACTGTATACTGAATTTGACTATATGTTTATCTTTGCCAGTGATTTCTATACTTTCAAGTTACTTGGTGAATGGGACTGCCACCGGTACTTTGGTCAGTAAGGCTGGCTCTGCAACAAGAGTTCACTTCAGGGTGTGTAGTTGTGTCTACTCTTGCCAGGTGAGTGTGACTATATACTGAATTTGACTACATGTTTATCTTTGCCAGTGATTTCTATACTTTCAAGTTACTTGGACAGTTTTAAATTTCACATTGGTCCCTGGGAGGGCTACCATCAGGTGTCTGGGTGGGTTCCTGGATGGGAAGGACTGGCCCCAGACTGTGGCTGAAAGGGGCTGGAACTGAGTTTGGCTGAGTCACTCTTCAGGTGCCACAGCCAAAACTGAGGTCTGCAGGTCTGCCTCCAAGTGTACAGACAGGTGTGGGTCCATGAGTGGGCAGAACTGCTCCCAGACCATCATTGAGAGGGGTTGGAATTCGGTTATAGGGCCACTTCAGAATCAGCAATTGGACCATGATCACAAGGCCTGTAAACCAACACATTGGTAGGGATAGCTCCCCCCAGATTTCTCAGTGGCCAGTCCTATTGGTAAGACCAAGGCCAAATGGGGCTGTAAACAAGTCCACAGAAGGACAGAGTTGTTTGTTTGTCCTGTGGGAAGGACCACCCTTGCATCATATTGCATCACCACCACTTGTACATAGCCAATTTACTTGTCTTCCTTCTATAAAGATAAGCAAATGTGTGTTTATTTCCTTTTACTACACAACAGGTAATATTGTATATATGTTTATATTTTGCTTTTTTTTTCTGAACAATCTGTCTCCTAAACATCACTCCGTAACAGTTATAAAGACTTCCCTTCATATATTTTGTATAGGTGCATAGTATTCCATTTTGTGGATACATCATATTCAACTAATATCCAAATCTGCTTGAACTATTATTTTTCAATATTTTGCCATTATAAATAATGCTTCAATGACTAGCTTTATGCATATGTGCTTTCATATTGTTAGAGATGTATCTTCAGGGTAAATTACTACAAATGGGGCTGCTGGAGTGAAAAGAAAATGTATACCTAGTTATATTAGATATTGCTAAATTTCCTTTTCAGTGGTTGTACAATATTGCTTTCCCACCAGTAGGGCTGGCACTGCAACAAAGGTTCACCTCAGGGCCTGTTCTCTACAAAGCCTTGCAAATGGAGCATATGGTCAAACTTTTACATGTTGTCAAGCTGGTGGGTGAAAAATGCATTAATTTACATTTATGTTATGAGTAGAGCTGAATATCTTTTTTACATATTTTACATCTATTTATGTATTTAGCTTATTTTTCTATTATTCAATTAGCTACTTTGGTCATAGTTTAGAAGGTTTTCCCTATACCCATATTAAAAAGTAAATCACCGATGTTATCTTCTAGTTACTTGCACTTTTTAAATTTTACACTTAGGTCTCTGATTCATTTGGGGTTCATTCTTGTGTGTGGTGGGAAGAATGGATCTAATTTTTTCAAAGAGCTATCCAGTTGTCCTTATACCATTGAGAATATTTTTTCCCAAGTGATTTATCACCTTTATTACATAGATTTCCACCTGTAATTGAGCCTATTTCTGAATTTTCTACTCTAATCCATTGGTCTGCCTATACATGTACCAGTATCCCATTTTTAATTTTAGTATATTTTATTGTCTGATAGGGAAATGCTCACAGCTTTGTTTTCAGTGTTTTCCTAGGTATTCTTGCATATTAGTCTTCTTACAAAAACTTTATCAACTTGTTTAGCCCCATGAAAACTTATTGGCATTTTTTGTTTTGCACTAAATTTGTAACTTAGGGAGAATATCTGGATGATGCTGAGATGTGTAAGCAAGAACAAGAATTATCTTTCAAATTGTTCAAGTCTACTTGTCTTTCAGGTGCATTTTATACTGTGTGCATGTACATATTATATATATATAGTATGTGTACATATATATCTATATACATGTATGTAGTTTCTGAACATTTCTTGTTAGGTAATTTGTTTTTCTTGCTAACATAATTGGAATTTTCTCATCCACTGCATCAACTAACTGGTTATTACTTGTGTATACACACATTCTCAATAGTGGCATTATTGCTCCTCAAAGACAAAAATTGGTTTGGTGGAATAAAAATCTAGTTTGTGGGTCTCTAAAAGATCACAGTACATAAGCAGAATACACTATACCTCTGTTCAGGTTTGGTCTCAATTTTGTTATTTTATGTTGTATTCATTGTGTTTCTCTACTTGCTGTGTCCTGTCTTGCTTTTTAAAAATTTATTTAGGTATTAGAATGGTTTGCCTTTCTTTCTATTTGGAAGGTTATCTTTGCATTAATAGTTTTAAAATAATGCCCTAGTCCCCTTCTCATTAACCTTTTACTATATGGTATGTTGCTCTTATGTATCTTTCAAGTTTCACCTATACAGTGATTTATGATCTCATTTAAGCTTTCTCTCTGCCTTCTCCCTTTTAACAGCTTTATTGAGATATAATTGATATACCACACAATTCATCTACCTAAAGTAGATGCTGTTTTATTAGATACTATTTTATTATATTCAGAGTTATGCAGTCATCACCACAATCAATTTTAAAATATTTTATTACCCCTGTAGCCATTAGTAGTCACTCTTCATTTTCCTCCAAGATTTCTAGCCTTAGGCAACCACTAATCTATGTTATGTCTATGTTTGCCTATACTGGACATTTCATATAAATGAAATTATACAATATTTGGCCTTTTGTGACTGGCTTCTTTTACTTAGCTTTTTCAGATAATGTTTTCAAGGTTTATCCATGTTGTAGCATTATCAGTATTTCCTCAGTTTTCATTGCCAAATAACATTCCAATCTGTGGATATACCACATTTATCTATCCATTAATCAACTGATGGATTCTTGGGTTTTTGCCTTTTTTGCTATTATGAATAATGTTGTATGAATATTCTTGTACAAGATTTTGTGTAGATGAATGTGTTCACCTATATTGGGTATATATCTAGGGGTGAAATTGCTGGGTCATGTGGTAACTCTGTTTAACATTTTGAGTAACTGCTAGACTGTTTTCTAAAGTGGCTGTACCCTTTAACATACCCACCACCAATTTATGAAGGTTCCAATTTCTCCACATCCTCATCAATATGTATTCTTATCTGTCTTACTAATTATAGGCATCTGAGTGGGTGTGAAGTGACATCTTCTTGTGGTGTTGATTTATATACCTCTCCTTTTTAGATTGCATTCTCTCTACTTTGTCAGAGTATTTAGTGTTCATCTGCCCTTCATTCCACCCTGGTTTTAATGTTATTTCCACAAATATACAAAATGCTCACAGTTGGCATTTGTTTTTGCAGTCATCTTTTTGCTCAGTAATACTCAGTATCTAGTAGATTCTTCAGGAAGGGTACATGTTTACAGCATTGCCTTAGATCTGGCACATTCAAAACTGCTTATAGCCTTAATTCTTGAAGGTTAACTTCGATGGATATAATCTTCACACTAAACTTCAAAATAATGTTCCACGGTTGTGCTTGTGCTTTCCTATTTTTGAAAGTATAATGTCTCTCAATCTCTTGCCTTTTAAATTTTTTTTCCTGAAGGACTTAAGGATTTTTTAAAAGAATCTTTAATAGTTTTACTATAGTGTGTCTCTAAGTCAACTGTTCTAGTCAATTTTCTTGGGGAATCAATAGACTCCTTCTGAGTGTGTACATTCAGGTCTTCTTTTATTTCTGGAAAGTTATTTTCACTGTAGCCAAATATGGTGAAATACTAAGTCCTAACCTATATTCAGTATTTTGGCATTTAATGTTGAATTTTCTCTTTTTGGGGTGAATTTGTTTATCTAAGCAAAAACGGTGGAAGCAACACAAAGTTTACCACACCAACTTGGGCAAATGCTGATGGCTTTTCCATCAACACCTCAATATCCTCCTAGGTTGGTGACAAGACTTCACTACATTATTTTCCACAATTTTATCTCAAATGACCAAAATATTTATTTCCTGTTCTTCCCAACATTAGAATGTAACGAGTCAGAAGAATGTCACTTGTAGGGAGAAGTGAAAGTTTTAAAATAGAAAAATCAGAGATGCAGAAACACCATTTTAAGATTACATTTTTTGTGAAAGCAATGAACAAGCTTTTAACAAACATTAACCAAGCAAAAGAAAAAGAACTTAAAAGTGACATGATTTTTGACAATATTAATTGCAAAATAAAATGATTTTAGAAAAAATGTGCTAAAGAGGAGTTAACCATGCTCACTACCATGGTAGGATCCAAGATACAGTATCTGGGGGAGGTCAGTGTGTTATCAAGAGTAATTCCGAGAGTTGCACAATAACTGCATGCTGGGACTTTTATAAGTCATATTTAGAGATAAGGATAAAACCGCAAAAAAAAAAAAATGATTTTAAAAGGATATTTTGAGGCTATTTATTGATACTTGGGGCATCAGGGTACTGCCATAATAATTTCATAAAGAGGGCACAGGAGTTGATTTCTCTCAAAAAGAGATAGCCACCAGAGAATTTCTGAGAATGACGGTTTCTCAAAATTTTGAGAGGCTCATTATAAATCCAATAGAATAACTAAAATGAAAACGTCAAACAATAGTAAATGTCAGGCAAGATTTGGAGCTATGGAACCCTATGTATCAACTGGTAGAAGTGTAAATTAATGCAACCACTTTGGAAAATTGTTCAATAGTGAGATCATTTGGCTGTGTCCTCACCCAAATCTCAACTTAAACTGTAGTTCCCAGGATTCCCTTGTGTTGTGGGAGGGACCTAGGGGAGGTAATTGAATCACAGGGGCCAGTCTTTCCTGTGCTATTCTCGTGATGGTAAGTCTCACGAGATCTGATGCATTTATCAGGGGTTTCCACTTCTGCTTCTTCCTCATTTTCTCTTGCTGCCACCATGTAAGAAGTGCCTTTCACCTCCTGCCATGATTCTGAGGCCTCCCCAGTCATGTGGAACCATAAGTCCAATTAAACCTCTTTTTTGTCCAAGTCTCGAGTATGTCTTTATCAGCAGCATGAAAAGGGATAATACAGTAAATTAGTACCAGTAGAGTGGGGCATTGCTGAAAAGATAACAGAAAATGTGGAAGCAACTTTGGAACTGGGTAACAGGCAGAGGTTGGAACAGTTTGGAGGGCTCAGAAGAAGACAGGAAAATGTGGCAAAGTTTGGAACTCCCTAGAAACTTGTTGAATGGCTTTGCCCAAATTGCTGACAGTGATACGGACAATAAAATCCAGGCTGAGGTAGTCTCAGGTGTAGATGAGGAATTTGTTGGGAACTGGAACAAAGGTGACTTTTGTTGTGTTTTAGCAAAGAGACTGGGGGCATTTTGCCCTGCCCTAGAAATTTATGGAACTTTGAACTTGAGATAATTCAGGATATCTGGTAGAAGAAATTTCTAAGCAACAAAGCATTCAAGATGTAACTTGGGTGCTGTTAAAGGCATCCAGTTTTATAAGGGAAGCAGAGCATAAAAGTTTGGAAATTTTGCCACCTATGTGATAGAAAAGAAAAACTCATTTTCTGGGGAGAAATTCAAGCTGGTTTAAGGAATTTGCATAAGTAACAAGGAGCCTAATATTAATCCCCAAGACCACGGGGAAAATGTCTCCAGGCCATGTCAGAGACCTTCATGGCAGCCCTTCCCATCACAGGCCCAGAGGCCCAGGAGGAAAAAGTGGTTTTGTGGGCCAAGCCCAAGGTCCCTGTATTGTGCAGCCTAAGGACTTGGTGCCCTATGTTCCAGCTGCCGCAGCCTTGCCTGAAAGCAGCCAATGTACAGCTCAGGCTGTGGCTTCAGAGAGTGGAAGCCCCAAGTCTTGGCAGCTTCCACGTGGTATTTGAGCCTGCAGGTGCACAGAAGTCAAGAATCGAGGTTTGGGAACCTCCACCTAGATTTCAGATGTATGGAAATGCCTGGATGCCCAGGCAAGTTTGCTGCAGGGGCAGGGCACTCACGGAGAACCTCTGCTAGGGCAATGTGGAAGGGAAATGTGGGGTTAGAGCCCCCATACAGAGTCTCTAATGGGGCACTGCCTAGTGGAGCTGGGAGAAGAGGGCCATCATCCTCCAGACCCCAGAATGGTAGATCCACTGACAGCTTGCACAGCGCACCTGGAAAAGCGACAGACACTCAACACCAGCCCCTGAAAGCAGCCAGGAGGGAGGCTATACCCTGCAAAGCCCCACAGGGGCAGAGCTGCCCAAGACCATGGGAACCCAGCTCTTGCATCAGCATGACCTGGAGTCAAAGGAGATCATTCCTGAGCTTTACAATTTGACTGCCCTGCTGGATTTCAGACTTACATGGACCCTGTAACCCCTTTGTTTCGGTCAATTTCTCCCACTTGGAATGGCTGTTATTTACCCAATACCTGTGCCTCCATTGTATCTAGGAAGTAACTAGATTTTGATTTTACAGGCTCATAGGCAGAGGGGACTTGCCTTGACTCAGATGAGACTTTGGACTGGGGACTTCTGGATTAATGCTGAAATGAGTTAAAACTTTGAGGGACTGTTGGTAAGGCATGATTGGTTTTGAAATGTGAGGACATGAGATTTGGAGGGGCCAGGGCACAATTATATGGTTTGGCTCTGTTCCCACCCGAATCTCAACTTGAATTGTGTCTCCCAGTATTCCACCATGTTGTGGGAGGGACCCAGGGGGAGGTAACTGAATCATGGGGGCCAGTCTTTTCCATGCTATTCTCATAATAGTAAGTCTCATGAGATCTGATGGGTTTACCAGGGGTTTCTGCTTTTGCTTCTTCCTCATTTTCTCTTGCCGTCACCATGTAAGAAGTGCCTGTCGCCTCCTGCCATGATTTTAAGGCCTCCCCAGCCATGTGGAACTATATGTCCAATTGAACCTTTTTTTCCCAGTCTCGAGTATGTCTTTATCAGCAGCATGAAAACAGACTAATACAAATAGTATCTAGTAAATCTGAATATCTGTATATTCTATATGTAATTCCATTTTTAGGTATATACCATAGACACATACATATGTTTATCAAAAGACACATTCAAAAATGTTCATAGTAGCATTAGTCATAGAAGCCTGAAACTGAAAAGGAATCATAATATTCATCAGCAGCAGAATGGTGATATAAATTGTGGTATATTCACATGATGGAATACTATATAGCAATGCAAATGAACAAACTACAATTATATATGCATCATAAATTTCATTTGTATTTTGTGTACTTTTATATATATTTTTACTGTTATAGTTTACATAAAAAAGCTACCTACAACTGAAAAATATATATGTGACTTACTTGACAATGTAATACCCTTCATACACACAGAGCATTTAAGATCAGAAGGAAAAACAAAAACCAGTAACTCACAAAATAAAGAGTTACATTTTTCAGAAATTGTGAAAAAATATAAAAAATAAGGGAAGTTTTTTCTTCCAGATTTAAAGACTGCTACCCAAAAAGAAGCATTTGATGATATTGCACATTACAATTCTAGCATTAGCTAGGTTAAAAGTCTTGGAAGTTTAGTTCACACACTGTATTCTCCATTTTGGTTAATGAAGACAAATGCCTTTACGTTACTTGTCGCCTTTCCCATTGGTTTCATATCTTGGGAAGCATTTTGTCTTTTCCTCTTAGGAATTTTAAAGAAAGGTAACATTCACATCCAAGAACGAATCAGATGGTAACTTCATGGTACCCGGGTGTGACAGTGATAAATGTCAGTGATAATTAGTTATAAATTATAAAATTCTCAGATTAATAGTTTAATATAATAATAATAAAGCTCAGACTAATTCCATGATCTTTCATATTTCATGTCAAACTCTAAAAAAAGGAAAAAGACAATATACTTTTTAGTGTTTGGGGGAAAAATTCAAAGTTGTGGTATTCTCATGGCAATCACAAAGGAAAAAACCTATAATAAATACACTAAACATAAAAAGCAGGGAATTAAAACATACTACCAGAGAATACAGAGAATACTACTTATCCACAAAGGAGGACAAAGAAGGAAGACAGGACTTACAAAACAACCAGAAAACAACACAATGGCAGTAGTAAGTCCTTACCTATCAATAATAACGGTAAATGTAAAAGGACTAAATTCTCTAATCAAAAGACATAGAGTGCCTGAATAGATTTAAAAACAAAAACAAAAGCAAGACCCAACTATATGCGGACTATCAGAAACTCACTTTATCTGCAATGACACATGTAGACTGAAAGTGAAAGGATGGGAAAAAGATATTTCACACAAATGGAAACCAAAAACAGAGCAGTAGCAGCTATACTTATATCAGACAAAATAGAATTCTAGTAAAAAATTATAAAAAGACAAAGTCATTATGTAAATGATATGGGAGGGGGCAGGGAAGTGCTGGGTAGGGACACGAAGGGTACCCAGCAAGGGCTCTACCCTCGGGCCTGTGCCTGCGGACCTAGGTGGGCAGGCACTCTAGTTTTCGCAACCAAATGTTGCATTTTTCAAGACCACCCTGGCCCGCCATGCCCCCATCCTATGCCTATGAAAACCCTGAGACCCCAAGACCCTAGCGGGCACAGAGACAAGCGGCTGGACGTAGAGAGGAACACACTGGCGGAAGAACACAGAAGTTCCTGATGTCAACCTCTTGAGGGGCAGAGTGGAAGAGCACACCGACAGGTACCAGCAAATGCTGACGGGTCATCAATGCGGGACAATATGGAATTCAGCCAGGGCGATCACAGGACAGTCTACCGCTGGGCAGCTCAACTCCAGGGGAAGATCACCTTCCCACTCCATCCCCCTTAGGGCCTCCCAATTCAACTCGCTGAGAGCTACTCCACTCATTAAAACCTTGCACTCATTCTCCAAGCCCACATGTGATCCAATTTTTCTGGTATACTAAGGCAAGAATCTGGGATACAGAAAGCCCTCTGTCCCTGCGATAAGGCAGAGGGTCTAACTGAGCTGATTAACACAAGCCGCTTGTGGACAGCAAAACTGAAAAAGCACACTGTAACACATGCCCACTGGGGCTTTGGGAGCTGTAAACACTCAGCCCTAGACACTGCCTGGGGTTGGCACTCCCCACGACCAGCCCGTCTGTATGCTCCCCCTAGGGGTATGAGCAGTGGGGCACTGAAGAAGCAAGCCACATCCCCACTGCAGGCCCTGCGAGGAGAATAAGGCAACTTTTCCGGATGACAAAGGGGTCAATTCAATAAGAGGATATAACAATAATAAATAGGTATGCAACCAACATCAGAGCACCCAAATATATAAAGCAAATACAATAAATCCAAAGAGAGAGACTGAAATAAAATAATATTAATAGATTTCCACATCCCAGTTTCAGCAATGGACAAGACAGAAAATCAACAAAAACATATCAAAATTCATCTCTAGAGCAAATAGACCTGATATTTACAGAACATTTCATCCAACTACTGCAAAATACACATTCTTCTCATCAGCACATGGAACATTCTCTAGGATAGGACATATGTTAGTTCACAAAATAAGTCTTTAACAAATTTAATAAAATCAGAATTACATCAGGTATCTTTTCTGACCACAATGGAATAAAACTAGAAATCAATAACAAGAGGAACTATGGAAACCAAACAAATACATATGTTAAACATGCTCCTGAATGACCAATGGATCAATGAAGAAACAAAGGAAATTTTAAAATGTATCGAGACAAATGAAAACACAACATATCAAAATTTACAGGACCTAGCAAAAGTAGTACTATGAGCGAAGTTTCTAGCAATAAATAACACCAAAAAGTAGCAAGATGTCAAATAAACAAACTAGTGATTCACCTTAAAAAATTAGAAGAGCAAGAACCAGCCAAACTCAAGATTAAAAGAAGGAAAAAATAAAGATGAGGGCAGAATAAAATTGAGGCTACAAATATACAAATACCAACAAAACAAGAAGTTGGTTTTTTGAAAAGACAATATAAGCAAATCTTTAGCTAGGCTACCTAAGAATAAATAAATAAATAAATAAATAAATAAATAAATAAATAAATAAATAAATAAAGTTAGAGACAAAATAGGAGACATCAAAATGATACCACAGAAATTCAAAGGATTGTTAGGGACTATTATGAGAGCAATGTAGGCCAATAAATTTGAAAACCTAGAATAAGTGAATAAAGTTCTAAACACATACAATCTACTAGGATTGAAATATGAGAAATAGAAAACCTGAACAGATCAATAATGAGTAACAAGAAAGAAGAAGTAATAAAGTCTAACATCAAAGAAAAAACCCCAGGACCCGATGACTTCATGCTGAATTCTAGCAAATATTAAAAGAACTAATTCTCCTCAAACTGTTTCCAAAAACTGAGGAGGGAATACTTCCAAACTCATTCTACAAAGCTAGCATTACCCTGATACCAAAATCATACAATAATAATTTTTAAAAAAAGAGTACAGGCCAGTATCTCTGATGAACATAAATGCAAAAATCCTCAACAAAAACCTAGTAAATTGAATCTAACAACACATAAAAAAGATCATGATGATCAAGTGGAATTCATCTTAGGGATAAAAGGATGGTTTAACATATGCAAATCAATAAGTGTGACATCACATTAATAGAAACAAGGACAAAAAGAATACGATCATTTCAATAGATGCTGGAAAGGCATTTGATAAAACCCAACATCCCCTTCATCATAAAAACTCTCAACAAACTGGGTATAGAAGGAACATAATAAAGGCCATATATGACACACCCACAGCTAGCATCATATTGAATGGTGAAAAAATTGAAAACCTTCCCTCTAAAATCTGGAACACAATGAGGATGCCCATGTTCAACACTTCTATTTAACATAGTACTGGAAGTCCTATCCAGAGTCCATTCCTACGGGAAGACAAAGAAATAAAGGGCATCCAAATTGGAAAGGAAGATGTCAAATTGTCTGTGTTTGCAGATGACTTGATCTTACATTTAGAAAAAATGAAAGACTCTTCCAAAACATTACTAGAACTGATAAACTAGTAGTTACAAGATACAGAATCAACATACAAAAATCAGGAGCTATGATGTTAGTTGTGCACTTGAAAAAAAAAAATTCAGTAGCATTTCTGTATGCCAAGAGCAAACAAACTGAAAAGGAAATCAAGAGAGCAATGCCATTTCTAATAATTATAAAAAAGCCACACCTAGAAACAAATTTAACCAAAGAAATGAAAGATCTCTACAATGAAAACTATAAAACACTACTGAAAGAAATTGAAAAAGACACACACATACCAAAAGGAAATACATTCTGTGTTCATTGTTTGGAAGAATTAATATTGTTAAAATGTCCATACTACTCAAAGTGATCTACACATTCAATGCAATCACTATTAAAATACCAATGACATTTTTCACAGAAATAGGAAAAAATTCCTAAAATTTTTATGGAATCACAAAAAACAAACAGAATAGCCAAAGCAACCCTGAGCAAAAAGGACAAACCTAGAGACACAATATCTGACCTCAAAATATAGTACCAAAACAGCATGGTAGTGGCATAAAAAGAAACATAGACCAATGGAACAGCATAGAGAACTCAGAAATAAATCCATACATTTACAGTCAACTGATTTTTGACAAAGGCACCAACATATATTGAGGAAAGGATAATCTCTTCAATAAATCATGATGGGAAAACGATATCCATGTGCAGAATGAAAATAGGCATCTCTCTCACTGCATACAAAAATCAACTCAACATGGATTAAAGACATAAATATATGACCTGCAGCTACTAGAAGAAAACACTGGGAAAACACTTCAGGCCATTGATCTGGGCAAAGATTTCATAAGGCCTCAAAAGCACAGGCAACGAAAGCAAAAACTGACAAATGGGATTACCTCAAGCTAAAAAGCTTCTGCACAGCCATGGAAACAATCAACAAAGTGAAGAGATAACCTAGAGAATGAGAGAAAATATTTGCAAACTATTAATCCAACAAAGTATTAATAACCAGGATATATAAGGAATTCAACTCAATAGCAAATACTAATACTCCAACTTAAAAATGGGCAAAAGATCTTCATAGACATTTCTCAAAAGAAGACATACAAATGGCCAACAGATATATGAAAAAATGCTCAACATCACCAGTCACCAGAGAAATAAAAATCAAAACCACAATGAGATATCATTTCACCACAATTAAAACAGCTATTATCAAAAAGACAGAAAATAATAAATGCTGCTGAGGATGTGGAGAAATGAGAATCCTCATACACTGTCAGTGGGAATGTAAATTAGTAGAGCCACTATGGAAAACAATATGGAGGTTTCTCAAAATACTAAACAGTGAACTACCATATGGTTCAATAACTTCTTTGCTGGGTACATATCCAAAAGAAAGGAAATCAGTATATTAAAGAAATAGCCATACTTCCATGTTTATTATAGCAGTAATCACAATAGCCAAGATGTGGAATCAACCTAAGTGTCCATCAACTGATGAATGGATAAAGAAAATGTGGTATATATACACAACTGAGTATTATTCAGCCATGAAACAGAAGGTTATCCTGTCATTTGAAGCAACATGGATAAAACTGGAGGACACTATGAAATAAGCCAGGCACGAAAAACAAACACATCTTCTCACTTATAAGTGGCATCTAAAAAAAATTGATCTCATGAAGGCAGTGAGTAGAATGGTGGTTACCAGAGGCTTGGTAGGGCAGTGAGAGTGGGGGTTAAAGAGGGGTTGGTTAATAGGTACAAAAATATGGTTAGATAGAAGAAATAAGATACAGTGTTTGGTAGCACAATAGGGCAATCATAGTTAACAATTTATTGTATATTTCAAAATAGCTAGATTTGGAATGTTCCCAACACAAAGAAACTATAAATGTTTGAGGTGATGGACATCACCTCAATTGCCCAGATGTGATCATTACACATTGTATCCTTATATAACTGCATGCATCCCATAGATACGTGCAACTACTTTTTTTTACAGTTGGTGGGATTCTTGTAATTGTAGGAACTCAAGCTAAAAACCTTAAAATCATCCTTCGCTCCCCTTTTCTCACACTTGCCATACAATCTTTCAGGAAATACGAATTTAAGGGTATATCTAGAATCTACTTCTCACCATTTCTACTGCAATCACTCTTATCCAAGCTATTGTTTGATTATTGACCTTGCCTTCTAATTGGTCTACCTGCTTTCACCCTTGTGCCACTAATAACCTCTACTCCTCATCACTACCTCTGTATATGTTCAACACAGCAAACAGGAGCATTTTAAATACCTAATCAAATAATGTCATTCCCCTGTTCAAAATAATGATGCAAATACTTATATATATATATATATATATAGTTTATATATATATATATAAACAAAACTCCTTTTAATGCTCATATTACTAACACTAATCGTTTGGTATTCTTATTATACCCATTTTAGATGAGTAAATTTGGAGCAGAGAGGTAAAAATAACTTGCCTAAAGTCAGAGAACTAGTGGCAGAGCTACATTTATTCACTTCATTCAGGATAAAAACTAAAATCCTTAGCATGACACACAAAGCCTCGTGATCTGCTTTTCTCTTCCCCATCTCTCTGACTTTATGATCTACTCTTAATCAACTTGTTTTTCCTCACTCCAGTCACACAGGCCTCATTTTTCCTTAAATATCAGCTGTTTTACCCAAAATGCCCTTCACTCAGATACAGCTAAACTTCATCTCTTATAAGACTCAAATGGCACTTTCTTAGCCAGACTTACCCATACCACCCTATGTGAAATAGCAACATCATATTTTTTCAAATACAAGTTTTAAGAGCAATTTTACGTTCAGAGCAAAATTGAGCAAAGTACAGCGCTCCCATATATACCTATTCCATATACACCCACAGCCTTCCCAACCAATGTCCTGTGTGGTACATTTGTTACAGCTGCTGACGACTGATACATATGAAGACCCAAAGACCATAGTTCACATAGTGTTCACTTTTGGTGGTGTACATTCTACAGGTTTTGCCAAATGTGTAATGACATGTATCTCCCATAATATCATACCGAGTTCTTTCACCACCCGAAAAATCCACTGTGCTCTACATATTCGTTCCTCCCTTCCTCCAAACTCTTGTCAACCACTGATCTTTTTATTGTCACTAAACATATGCCTTTTCCAGAATTTAGTTAGAATCATACAGTATAAAGTCCTTTCAGATTGGCTTCTTCACTTAGTAATAAGGATTTCAGTTCTCCATGTCTTTTTATGGCTTGATAACTTATTTATTTAGGGATTTCCCAGACACCTCAGGCTCTCTATGTGACCCTGAGAGGCAGTCAGAGTGCATCAAAATGGTAAAGGCATACAAGGGGTCTGGTTGTGATACCTACAGTATTTGCCACTCCTCCTCCTATAGAATAGAGTAATATCCCATTGTATGAATGTACTACAGTTTATCCACTCACTTATTGAAAGACATCTTGATTGCCTGCAAGTTAGCCAATTATGAGTAAAGCTGCTGTATACATTTAATTGCAGGGTTCTGAGCAGATGTTTTAATATATTTGAGTAAATACTAAAAAGCATGATCATATGGTAAGAGTATGTTTTGTTTTGTAAGATACTGCCAAATTGTCTTCCAAAGTGACTGTACCTTTTTGCATTTTCACCGGAAATAAATGGTATTTCCAGTTATTCCACATTCTCACCAGCATTGGTGCTGTTGGTGTTTTGGATTTTAGCTATTCTAATGGTTGTGCAGTGATATCTCATTGTTGTAATGTGCAATTCCCTAATGATAGATGCTGCTGACCATCTTTTCATGAGGTTACTTACCATATGTATATCTTCTTGGTGAGGTGTCTGTTTAGATCTTTTGCTCATTTTTTAATTGGGTTGTTCCATTTCTTATGCTGAGTTTTAAGAGCTCTTTGTCTATTTTGGGTGAGTCCTTTATCAGGTATGTCTTCAGCAAACACTTTCTCCCAGTCTGTTGTTCTCATTCTCTTGATAGTGTCTTCTGAAGAACAAAAAATTTTAATAAAATCCAATGATGTCTTTCATGAATTGTGGGTTTGGTATTGTATCTAAAAAGTCACTGCTAGACCTAAAGGCATCTAGACTTTCTCCTAGGTTTCCTTCTAGGAGTTTTATAATTTTCTATGTTACATTTAGGTATGGCCAATTTTGAGTTAATTTCTGTGAAAAGTTTAAGGCCTAGATTTGCTTATATTTGCATATGGATGCCCAGTTGTTCCAGCACTGTTAGGTTGAAAAGAACTATCCTTACTCCACTGAATTGCCTTTGCTTCCTTGTCAAAAATGTTGACAATATGTGTGTGGGTCTCTTTTTGGGGACTCTATAGTGTTACTCTGATCCATTTGTAATACCACAGTATTAATTACAATAGCTTTATCGTAAGTCTTGAAATTGGGTGGTGTCAGTCCTCTTGACTCTTTCTTCTCTTTAAATATTTCACTGGCTATTCTGAATCTTTTGCCTCTCCATATAGGTTTCAGAATCAGTTTGTCAATATCCACAAAACAACTTCCTGGGATTTTAATTGAGATTATGTTATGTTGAATTTATAAATCAAGTTGTAAAGAATGGGCTTCTTGACAATATCAAGTCTTCCAGTTCATGAACATGGAATCTCTCTTCATTTAGTCTTATCATTAGAGATCTGTATTTTTCCTCATGTGTATTTTATATTTTGTTTAATTGATACCAAAGTATTCCATTTTGGGAGAGAGGTACTAATATAAATGGTATTATGTCTTTAATTTCAAATTCCAATTATTCGTTTCTCTGTATGGGAAAGCAATTTGCTTTTGTATATAAACCTTGTATTATGCAACCTTGCTATAATCACTTGCTATCATCAGTTGTTTTTGTCAATTCCTTTGGGTTTTCCATAGACAATCATATCATCTGTAAACAAGGAGTTTTATTTCTTCCTTCCCAGTCTGTATGACTCTCACTTCCTTTCCTTGTCTTGCTGCATTAGCTATCACTTCCAGTAAGATAATGAAAAGAAACTGTGAGGGAAAACATCCTTCCCTTGTTCTTGGTCTTCGTGGGAAAGCTTCAAGTTTTTTTTGTTTTTTTGTTTTTACCAGTAAACATAATGTTAGCTGTAGGTTTCAGGTAGATGTTCTTTATCAAGTTGAGTAAGTTCTACTCTGTTCCTAGTTTGCTGAGGGTTGTAATGAAGGAGTGCTAGATTTTGTCAAATGTTTTTTCTGCATCTATTGATAACATGATTTTTCTTCTTTGCCTGTTAAGGTGATGGATTACATTAACTGTTCGGTGTTTAAACAGTCTTGCAGGTTGACATTAATTTTGTGAATTCTTAGTCATTACTCCTGAAGTACTTCTGTTTCTTTCTCTTTATTCTTCTGGTCTTCACATTAAATGTATATTACATCTTTTGTAGTTGTCCCACAGTTTTTGGATATTTGGTTCCAGTTAGTTTTGCTTTTTCTCCTCTTTGCTTTTTATTTGGGAAGTTTCTACTGACACATTATCTTCAAGCTTCCTTCCCCAGCTGTGTCCAGTGTACTAGCCAATCATTCTTTATTGTTAGTGTTTATTTCTAGCATTTGTAAATCTTTTGTAGAATTTCTCTGCTATATTACCCACCCATTCCTACATTCTGTCTACTTATTCCATTAGAGCCCTTAGCATATTAATCGTACTTATTTAAAATTCCTGGTCTGATAATTCCAGCATCTGTCATATCTGAGTCTGCTTCTGATGGTTGCTGTCTCTTCAAATGGTGTTTTTATCTTTTTAGTATGCCTTGTAATTTTTTTTGTTGAAAGCTAACCACAATGTGCTGGTTAAAAGGAACTGAGGTAAATAGGCCTTTAGTGGTGTAGTGCTAAGTTGTGGTCGGGAGGGGAAGCATTCTACAGTCCTAGGATTAGGTCTCAAGTCTTTTAGTGAGCTTGTGCCTCTGTGCTGTGACCTAAACAAATGTTCTTAGCCTCCCTTCCCCCACTCCCAATTAAGTCAGATAAGAAGTATAGAATTGGAGATTTCCCTTCTCCCACATGGAAAGCTAGAGGTGACTAAAGTTGGGTATTTCCCTTTCCCTGAATTGAGTAGGCAGGAGGTTAGGCTCTGATAAAATAATTTCTCTTGAGGCCAGGCTTTTTTAAGAAATACAGAATGCTCTGGTGTATTTCAAAATGGTTCCTTTTTCTCTCCCCATGCTGGAAACATGAGATTTTGGTTTTTTTCTTCTCAATCTTCACTATGAGAACCGGGTAGGGCTCCTAGAGGTAAAACTCAGAAAAGGGAGGGGATCCATTTTTGATACCCCTCCAAGGTTTTGTTTTTAAAAGTATTTGTCAAGACCTAATATATTCAAACATGATTTAATATACATATATTGTGGGATAATTACTACAATCATATTAACATATCCATCACCTTCCCCCACAAGTTAACTCTCAGACTTGTCCACATTGAGCTTCCAGCAGTTTGTCAATTATAGCTTAGGTTTTTCCTACTCTGCCCTTGGTTCCCACAAAGGTTTCTGCTTGTGGGTTTTTGATCCAGTAAGTTGTTGATTCTCTGCATTCATGTGTCTTTCCCCAATTTGGGGGGCTTCAGTTTGCTCTGTGACCTCCATTCTCTGATGGATCTAAGAAAAGTTGTTGATTTTCAGTTTGTTTAGCTTTCTATTTGTTAGGACAGAGTGACAACTTCCAAGCTCCTTACATGTTGCATCAGAAACCAGAAGTCCATTGCTTTTTTATAAATAGTATTTATCAACCTTTAATAAATCATAAAATTTACTTAGTATATTTATCTTTTGCTTGCCTTACTAGAATGTAACTATGGTCTGTTATGTTTGCTAACGTATCCTGCACCTAAATCAGTGCTCGGCATGTTGGTGAGTGCTCAGATATTTGCTGAATGATATACATGCTGATTCTTCCTAAGAAATGAGATATAAAAAATATCAGTTAGGCACTGTGGCTCATGCCTGAAATTTGGAACACTGAGGTGGGAGGATCGCTTGAGCCCAGGAATTTGAGAACAGCCTGAGCAACATAGCAAGACCTTGACTCAACAAAATAATAACAATAATAATAAAATTAGCTGGTTGTGGTAGTGTGTGCTTGTAGTCACCCTGTTACTCAGGAGGCAGAGGTGGGAGGATCACTTGAGCCCAGGAGTTGGAGGCTGCAGTGAGCTATGATCATGCCACTGCACTCCAGCCTGGGTGACAGAGCAAGACACCTTTAAAAAAAAAAAAAAAAAAAGATAAAGAAAAAATATATCTTAGACTTTCCTAGGAAAGTCATCAGATAGAAAAAAAATGAACTTGAATGTAGACTCATATATCAACCATACTACAAAAGACAACTGTGATAACTTTAATTTGCATTTATATATTGCAGGCCACCTGGCTTCCTTGGTCTTGGAAGAAATGCAATCTGGCTGCAATACCTGTCATTCCTTTCTTCCCCCTGGATTCATCTAAGCCAATCAGATTGGCTAGCCAGGAGGCCCTCTTTCTTAATTACTGCTGCATGCACAGGTCCAATCTCTCCCAAAGCTGAATTTTTAGAAAAGAGAATGTGACCGTGGCTAAAGCATCATCACCAATTCACAAAATCACAGTCAATGTGATAGAATCAAAAGAATACTATACTAGGACAGGTGGTCCCCAGTATCCTTATACTACTTATCAGACAGTTGGCTTAAAAACCTTTTGATTTGGTTACTTTAAAATGGGATAATGTCTTATCTTACTGAGAGAAAGGGGGCAGTCTATGTGATTTTTTTGAACCTACAACTGTAAAGTCACTGTCCAAGACAAAAATTGTATTTGATATTCTCCCTATAAACAACATGAAAGATCCCAAAAATAACAGCAATTAAGTATGCAAATTATAGATTATACACTTAAGTCTTGCACTTTGTTTGTGGCTTTAATGTTGCATTTGGTTTAAAAGGATGAGGAGGAAAGAAATGTGAAACTAATCAAATTTATGGCTATTACAATATATGCTTTTTCAAGTTAAAGATTAATGGGAGAAAAGTTGTGTCTGATATGGCTTTCACCTGGTTAGCCTATTTTAGTCAAGGCCCCACTTTATCAGCTTTCACCTGGCTAGCCTATTTCAATCAGGCCAGTGCAGATGTCATGGTTTAGATGGTGAGGCAATACAGTGGAGTAGAAAGAATACTGATTAAGTAGTGAAAGACTAAGGTTGTAATTTCAATGCTGATATGACACTGCATCAATGTATAAGTCATTCACTTTCCCTGGGTATTCCCTGAAAATGAAGTTAGATTTACATAGAAACCAAAGAATCAGGAAAGGAAACATGAAATTAGCTTATTTGTCTAAAATAATACACAACCGATCCTTAAATAAACAAACTAAGCATAACTAAAACTAAAGAAGTGTAAAAAACGATTACCAACATTGTCATGACAAGTTTTTAAAGGTTTAAAAGAAACCTAGGTCCTTAACAACACTCAATTTAACTTGCAGCCCAAATGGAATGCTAGTAATACAAATTGTTTTTAAAAATCTGCTCTTGGACAAACAATAGTATATAATAGAGAAAAGCTATAAAATAACTGCCAAGGCACACAGGCACAAGCAAACTCTTGTTGAATTCAAATTGTTTTAAGGCTTCCCTTGGAAGAACGGTTTACAGTACAGTATTTTTTTAAGTGAGTATGTAGTAAATAATATTCAAATGTCCTACAAATGTAATTTCCATGAAGAGTGGTAAATGAAACAAATATACATATGTATGGGTATACACATATAAACTGAAAAACAGTAATGCTTAATTCTTAGATATATCATCTATGCTAACACCCAATGAATATGGTAACAATGATCATGCCCTGAGAAAATTAACTGGATAAATTATTGTACAAAAACATAAAATTTGAAAAAGTTTGCTTTTACGGTTCTCACCTGCAATCCAAATAAATTAAGGGTTACCCAGAATTACTGGATGTACAGTATTTTTTTGAAGTGCACATCAAAGGCCAAAATCTGTAAATTTATGACTTGCCTCTAAGTTGATGATCACAGAAAAAAGAAAAGTCATCTCCAAATATTTTATTAGAAAACAGTGATTACCTCAAATCTAGGTTCATCCATGAATCTTCACTGTTAACATTTTAGTCTCTATAAAGGCAATCAATGTTCTCACTTGCCCCAAGATGGACTTTATTCCGCAGTCACGGGAGGTGCTTTGGAGGTTAGAAAAATCGAATTCTGAGTTAAATCAGATATTCTTACTTTTAAAAAAGTAGGTTACTCAAAATAGGTGTGAATTCCATTAGTTTGTGATCTAAGGGCAAAAATGTTCTATCTGTCCATAGTGTGTGTTTGACAACAGAAGATATAGGATAAACATTTAATTTTGCACTAATGAACAGTGCTAGTTAAAAGACATCGAATATATAATAAATAAAATTCAGCAAAATATAATGATCCCAAATCAGGGAAAACCAGAGAAGAACTTCTTGACAAACTGGTCACCTGCCTGAGTTGAGACAAATAAAGTTCACTTTTGTTTGTATTTTCACCTTTGTGATTTTATCCCTTTTCTCTTCTTTCATATATTTGTATGTATGTACACACGTGTATACACATGGTACATTTTTACATTTCAGAAACTGAAAAATGAATCCCAAACACTGTGTGCACTTCTGCCATAAGAAATATGGTCATTTAGAGTCTAAAACACTGAGCATTAAAATCCACCACCTTCTTGCTCTGTAAAATAAATTTCATTAAAACTGGAGTTTCCAACTAATTTTCAAAGTTAGTGATACAATCTAAACTAAAAAAATCCAAACATTTAGATTCTTATCTCTAATCTCAACAAGGAAATTATTCAATCAAATAAAATATTTTTTAAAAAGATCTGGACATTTACAATGCCTGATTTGGAAGATAATATTTATAATATATGTTCTCAGGGGGTATAACTCAGGGGTAGAGCATCTGGCTGTATATATGTTCTCAGATATATGCACTTGTAATTTGAATAAATGATTACCCAGTCTTTAAGAAATTCCAGTAAAAAAAAGTTTAACAGTCTAATCACTTCAATCTACTAAAGCATTACAGAGCCAATAATCTAATCATTTAAATGTAATTTATTTTTATAACAGTATTCTTTTCAAGTCAGAATATTTTGTCTATTTTAGAACTAGGCCCTTCCAAAATACAGGCATTCTCTTCCTAGGCCTAAATTTTGCTAACAAAGCTAAGACTATGAAAAAAAAATCTAATTCTTTAACTGGATCAGGTAAGCCACTCTGGGTCACAGATGAGTTAAAAACTAGACCTAGTAGTTATCTCAAACCTAAACTATTCCACAAGGTTAACCACAAAGTAAAGGAAAAGTTAAAGAGCAAAATGAAGAGGGAAAAACCAGCATAAACAGGTTAATTAAATAATTAAAAGTCTGGAAAAGAGCGATAAAATTTTTTTTTAATGCAGAAAAATAAGCTCAATCTTTACATGTTATTTCTAAAGAGAAGATTTAAGGGAATTAAATCTAAATAAAGAGTATAAGCAGTCCTATACTGCCCTTAACATTCTCCACCCCAATTCTTTAAGGAAATAAAATTTCTCACCTCTACTACAGCTACTTCTTGATTTTTGGAGTTCATCAGGGATTCCGTCTTTTTCCCATCGTACACAATCTCCCTAGGGAATCCTTGTTTCAATTACCATCTATATGTTGGATCATCTGTTTCCAGGCCTAACTTCCTAACATGTATGTATCCAATTGCTTACCTGGTATCTCCACTTGATTTTCCACGGGCTCTAAAACACATTCTCTTCCTACCTCTAAACAAACCAGAAGAATCTGGTCCTCTGACAAGGTTCCTTAGTTTAGTAAATACACTCAGATGCTTAAGCCACAAACCTGGGAATATTCTTTGATCCTTACCCATTTTACCCACTCAATCATTACTTCTTACTAATATGTCTTGCTAAGGGTCCCTTAAGGGTCATTCTTTCCACCCCTATTACTAAAATTCCAATCAAAGCCACTGTCATCCATCATCTGGATGACTCTAACAGTCTCTCATCTGGCCTCTTGGTCTCTAGTTGTGATATCCTTCAATCTATTCTTCTCCAGGTAGCCACAGTGGTTTTTAAAAATACATATTAAAGAATGATACCAGGAAAGATGACATTTAATCACATTGTGTAAAGGACTAGAATTTGTTGTCTTCCTTTTCTTCAGTCAATTCAATAGTTATCATTATCCTTTATCCAAAAGCTCCTTTATCCTCGTAGCTTTTGTTCTTGTGAAACATTTTAAAACACAAACTTACATAGTTTTCTTTATTAGCCAATATTACACCTTATTTTTCTAGGAAACCTGCACTCAATTTCCACCTTTAGTTACCATGACATCCTAAACAGCTGAGTCAGAGCAAACTTTCTTATGAAAGTTTACAAAGGAAAACAAAAACATTTTCTTTACATAACATGGAGATCATGATAAAAATACTATTAGGACTAGAAGGCTCAGAGCATGGGAGAATTACTTCTAAGAATTCATTTCTCCATTATAGAGCAGTCTTCATTATAGGATATAACAACAACAACAAAATCCTGAAATTTAAGGTTTTCAAAATAGTAATATGTAAACAACATAACTATATTGAAGGACACCACTGACCATATCAAATACTATGCTGCATGTTTTTGTGCACTTATTTCTGTATACCTTCTGCATGCCATTTGCTGTTTCAAGTTTTCCAGAAGAATTTCATAGTAGTAAAAAGTCATTTCTCTCAGTTCCACATTTTTATGGTTTCATGACACTGCAAAGACTGATTTCAGGTCCAGCTTCAGTTACACACAGCATTGGAAATCTTTTCAAAGACTCTATGGCAGAACGTTTACAAATACATTATTTCCATTGAATAACAATACAGAATGACTTACTAAAATGGCAATTTTTATAAAGTCGAAATAATCAACAATATAATTCAGGTTCAAAGTATATTATGTGAAGGCTGTTTATACCTTTTAGCCTTGAATCATAATTCAGAATAGCTAAGTATTCTAAGCACAGTACAAGCCCTGTTAAACATCAGTGGAAACCTAATCTTTACCTGGAGAAAAATCCAAACTGTTAAATATATCATGTTCTTATTTAGCAATTATAAGGTAACTTTCTGAACTATGTTAAAAATGAGTTTTGAGGTGGAAGAAGAGACAAACAGCAAATGTAAAAAAAGTGTGTATTAGTATATTTTTCTATTCAAGACTAGTATTAAAATAAATTATTTGATCCACCCATAAAACATTTTTAGTAGTGGACATCAGGTTTTAAGTACTAGCTAAATTGGCAGATTTCTTGAATAATTTCTTCGAAATCATAAAAAGAAAATGGCATAGACGGCTGATGCAGATGCTACTTGTATACTGTTTAATCAGACCAGTGGAAGGTTAAATTCTCTATAATGCTTTAAAAACTTTATCTATTTTCATTTTAAGAAACAACACAGGCTGGGCGCAGTGGCTCACGCCTGTAATCCCAGCACTTTGGGAGGCCGAGGCAGGCAGATCACAAGGTCAGGAGATTGAGACCATCCTGGCTAACATGGTGAAACCCCATCTCTACTAAAAATGCAAAAAAATTAGTCAGGCGTGGTGGCAGGCGCCTGTAGTCCCAGCTGCTCGGGAGACTGAAGCAGGAGAATGGTGTGACCCCGGGACGTGGAGCTTGCAGTGAGCCAAGACTGCGCCACTGCACTCCAGCCTAGGCAACAGAGCGAGACTCTGTCTCAAAAAAAAAAAAAAAAAAGAAAGAAAAGAAACAACATCAGTAATTATAAAAAGCAAATTAGATAACACAGAACATCTAAATGATGATGGTCACTGATAAAGCACCCAAAACTCTTATTAGATTTTCCAAGTAAGATGATTTTTTGGAGTACCTATAATATATAAAATGCTTCTAATGCCATTTAAATATTATTACATTATTATTAGGATTCCTAGGATGGAACTCTAACAATTTGCACAAAGACAGAATCTCCCCTCTAGCCAAACTTGCACATTGTGCAAGAAACAAACAAACAAAAAGGCTCCTTCCTTAAGGTTCTTAAGTCAGAAATGTGACATAATATACTGATTTTGTTAGAACAAGAAACTTTACCAACACCTGCTAAAAAAAAAAACTGTGATAACATACAAATCTATGATGTGAATGAACATCACCCCCAGTATATTATGCTGCTGTATACTGCACAAACTGCAAAAGCTACATACTGCATGCCCTGCCCCAATTACTCTCAACAGTAGAGGCTACTCCTCCTAACAAACTTGGAAACATTTCCAGTCTGAAATACTATAAACTACTATCCAGATAAAGTCTTGATCACAGACAGGTATTTAAATTCAAAACCGTTTACATAAAGAACTTATAATATGTCAGTGGGATATTTAACAAGTGTATACAAAAGAAAGTATTTTTTAAGGGTAATGAGAACCAACTCCAGTTTTTTTAAATTTAAAAAATCCCTTATTTTTAAAGTCATTTTTTAAAGTGAAAAAATAAACCCAGAAATTTTTCTCAGAAAGGCATTCTATTCAATAACAAAGTACTGATAACTATTTTATAAAACATTCTCATATTTTCCTAATATAACAATGTTCAAGATACTCCCTTAGATACCAAGTCAATGTCACAACTCTTGCACATTCAAATTCTCCAAGATTACATAATCAACTAGATTTGCCATGCGTTTCCCAATCACTCCTAAAGACTAAACTACTCAAAAGAATAAAGCAAGAGAAAAGTTTTAGCTAAGACATTTGATACACTATCTTATCTTCTGATCAAGGCAGAAGGAGACCTTTCCTCACAAATAATTCATTTTAGTTCAAGTTTATAGATTTCAGGAATGTATACTTCTCCAGTTTATTTTGAATTATGCTATCTGCTTTCATCTAATTTTAATCATGCAAGAGTGATCATATATTCTGATTTCCTGAGACCACTGTTGCGCTGTTGGCCCTATATAACTATCGGTAGTGTCCCCTTTTCATTTCAGAAGTGTCTACTTTTATATACTGAGTTACTATACATTCTTATTAATAAACAATTATAAATTCTGCAAGGTGAAATTTGGATTCAATGCACATGGCTTAGAAATAACAGATGAGGCTGGGTGTGGTGGTTCACGCCTGTAATCCCCGCACTTGGAGAGGCCGAGGCGGGCGGATCACGAGGTCAGGAGATCGAGACCACCCTGGCTAACACGGTAAAACCTCGTCTCTACTAAAAATACGAAAAATTAGCCAACCATGGTGGCAGGCGCCCGTAGTCCCAGCTACTCGGGAGGCCGAGGCAGGAGAATCGCTTGAACATGGGAGGCGGAGGTTGCAGTGAGCCGAGATCACGCCACTGCACTCCAGCCTGGGTGACAGAGCGATACTCTGTTTCCAAAAAAAAAAAAAAAAAAAGGAAAAAAAAGGAAATAACAGATGAAAAGCAAAAGGTTTTAACAAAAATTTACAGAAAACCTAGATAAATTTTAATGTATAATAAGTTATCTATTTTAAATGATTCAAGCTGCACAGATAAATTAGAAATTTGCATTACATTTTTTAGAGATCATTCCCATTGCAATACCTACATTTTAAGTAAAAATAAATGTTTTAAGTGTATTTTCCCTTCCTGTATCATCTACTGTTTTCATTTGTATCTATAAAGTTCATAAATTATTTAGCACCTCCCCCTTTCTGTATAAAATAATCATGTGGGATTTAGAAAGTATTAAACTCTCACAAAAGGACAGCCTGACATTACCATTGCCATTTTTCTGCTACATATTAACAAAAAGCAAAGTTTAGAGCAATGTTTTTATAATATAACATCCTTGAACATTCTTATTTGCTGAGTCTCATGGAGAGACTAAATATAATTTCTTTAAAAGAAAGGCAAATTTTTGGATATGCCAATTAGTCCCATTGCAGTTTCAGGAAAAAGTATTAGCTCATATGTAGTCTTCAACAATATCCCTTATTATATTCAAACTATTTAAATATTAAATATCTTGATTTCACAGGGATATCTTAATCAGAGTTCATTTTAGTTTCTTGGTAGAAATAATGAAATTTGTGGGCTCTTACAAGGTGACAGACTACAGAGGATATATGTTTTATACTTCTTCAAAATTTTTTATAATTTGTCATTATATTGCTTACACACAGCATGACTTCTACATGTAAGACTGATCATTTTACATTTCTGTTACAGATTAACATAAATAAAGGTGGAACAAAAATGCTTTTAGAACTCTATTTTCATTTTAAGAAACAATAACCATTTTTTTTTTAAGAAAAGACATTTAGTTACTACCTTTAAAGTTCAAGTTCCATCATCTTAATACATAAACATACCTGGATACGGAATTTAAAAAACCACACATACACACAAGCTCTAGGTAGAGCTGTAATAAACAAATTCCTTTTATAAACAAAATTTTAACTGAAAAGCCACAGTAGATGGGGGAAAAAAAAAAGAAGAAAGGATATTACTTGGTAAAATCCAGTGACATCTACAATAGTTTTACAGCACATTTAAGCATTCTAGGGTTTTATATCTTCACCTGCCTTCCATTTCTTAGTTGATCCTTATAAAATCTCTAATTACAAACATAGGTTTGATCTCAAACCTAGTCATGAATTTGAGTGCCAGGAAAAGCAGAACAACAGTCCAAATTTCTATCTTAATATCACAGCCTTAATTAAAAAATGGTTTTGTGTAAAACACAACGCCCAACTAAATGGAAAAAAAAAAAAAACACAAGCAGCAATATGTAATTATACAAAATAGTTATTAATTATATATGAAGTGTTTTTTAGGATGACATCCAGAACGCAACTTGCTCTGAGACTCCTCAATAATCAAATTGACTTAGACCAACAATACTGCTAAGTATTAAAAGCAGTGAAGCAAAAGAAAATATATCAAATAGTACATGCACATCTTACAGAACTTCCACTGAACTCCCCAATGGCTTCTATGCAATGTGCCTCTTTTCCATAACTGTATTAACAAATACCAAGAAAGGAAAGATGAGATTAAAAGTAATGATACTGAACTGAATTGTTTGAAGCCAGTGCCCCACATGTGGGGAAAAGTGCATTTAGTTCAGCAGCAATACAGCACAGTGTGAAGATATTGTGCTTAGACACAGATATTCCAGAATTGAAAGATGTACAAGGCAAGTCAAGATATAAAACCATAGTACACTGTTAAATAACCTTGAAACATACATATATTGCAGTTTTCAAAGAAAGACATTCATGTCATTGTACAAGGATAGGAAGAAATCCTTAAAGTTACCTACTGTAGTTTATGATATAATAAATACATATCTATATAGCATTGTATATACATATATAGATTGTGTGTGTTTATATGTAATTTATTTGCCAAATTATCCTGTTAGTTTTTGTGGATCTGCAACTTTCAGGAATGAAAAAACTCCTTTTCACTACAAGTTTCTCTTCCCCCAAACTTAAAAAATATTCATACTAGAAAAGGTCTCAATATCCTTCTCCTACCCAAAGATTCACTTCAGGTATTTCGCTTCACAACTCGTCAGAGAAGCATAATTAAAGAAATTCTAGATTTTCTACTGTAACTTTTCACTTTGCCAGTTTTTGGTTTTTTTTTTTTTAACAAGCAAATACCTTTCACTATTTAAACCAGCTGATGCAAATTCTTTAGCAGAGGATTCAAACTCTAGATTTGACTGAATAAAACAGAGCAAATCAAAACAAACAAACAAAAAATCCAGTGATTTACTCTGACTGTAAACAATACATAAAATTTAAATCTCAAATCTCAAAATAAGTTAAAGAAAAATTCTACTTTCAGGGCCTACAATACTATAAAGATACAACAATTGGTAAGGGGAAAATATATATGAAAAGTTGCAACAAAATTGTTTGCCCATTATTTTTCCTAAGAGAAAGTATATCTAACTATACTACCTCTGTCCCTTAAATTTAATAACTTCATAATTTGTTGGCAAATGTTTTAAGCAAACTGGCATATCAGAATACACAACAGAAAAACATCCATCATATTCAGCAAAGAAAACTTATATAAGCCTTTTGTACAGAATTTAAAAAAAATTCTAAATGGCTATGATTCCTCTATTAGCATAAACACATAATGCAATTTTTATAAATCTGCCATATACCAATATCTACATAAATAGATACAGATATAGATAAGAAACATTAATGGCAGTCTATTTTTGAACAGTGTGTGGGACCAGCAGATTTGTATCAGACCATGGCACGATACGGACCCTGCATCTTTAAGAACTGAATGATGAAAGAAGGCCCCCCAGCAACAATCTGAGGTGGAAGGTGACTGAGTGGACAGTTCTCAATACTCATGATTGAAAGCTTGCTGCAGAGTGCCAGCTCAAAGGGAAGGCTATGCAGGTTGGGGTTGTCATTCAAATACAGTTCTTCTAGGTTCTCCAGTGTACCTGTTAAAAAAAAAAAAATCAAATCAATTATTTTTTTAAAAATTAGTTGCTATTTTAAAAGTTCAACCGGGCATGATGCTATGCTGGTCATTACATATACTGAACACACATTTCCTTTAATTCTCCTTTCTTAGCTTTAAAACTCTACAACCATGGATCTCAAATTTTGCTGCATATTCAAATCAACTTGGAAGACTTTTTAAACTCCTGATGTCCAGCTCACACTCCATACAAACTAAATAAATTAGAACCCCTTCCTTTATGGTAGGTCTTCAAGCTTGGAGAGCTTTGTATTTTGAAAATACATATGCCCCATCTCCAGAGATTCTGTTTGGGATAGTTTGGCACATATATAATACTTACTTATATATATTTTTAAACTCCAAAAGTGAGCTTATTATATATTCAATGTCTATAACCACTTTTCTGTTGTACATGTAACATTTTCTCAAATTAATAGATTTCTTATGTGCAAAAGTTTTATTACTTAATATGAAGCTTTCACTGAGAGTTATCACATGTATGGCAGTAAGCCAAAACTCGATTTATGAGACCTTTAAAATTTTTTTCTTAGACTATCTTAGGATACTTGTATTCTCTAGGAAAATGTCTCAAGCAATTAAATGAGATCAGGTGAATATATATACTAGAAATATATGTGTAAATTTGCCTCATGTGTTTCCAATTTTTAAATTTCAAAATTCAGAATATTTGACAGTGGTATTTATTAGAAAACTAACAGAAATAATAACTAGTATGTAATCAATGTGTTTACATGTAAGATATTTAAGCTTCAGAACAACCCTATGAGAACTTACTATTATCATCATTTTACAGGTAAGAAACTTGAGGCTTAGGGAGTTTACATACCTTATCTAAAGTCACAAAGCCAATAAGCAGCAGCGCTAGATTTTGAATTGTCAACCATCTCCAAAACCATTTTTTTTTTATTATACTTTAAGTTCTGGGGTACATGTACACAACGTGCAGGTTTGTTACATATGTATACATGTGCCATGCTGGTATGCTGCACCCATTAACTCAACATTTACATTAGGTATATCTCCTAATGCTATCCCTCTCCCCTCCCCCCACCCCACGACAGGCCTCAGTGTGTGATGCTCCCCACCCTGTTTCCAAGTGTTCTCATTGTTCAATTCCCACCTATGAGTGAGAACATGTGGTGTTTACTAACCTATAGTTCCTGTGGGACAGTGCACTACAGATGGAAGAACATAATGCATAGAATTACTAATTTAAAAGCTAACATTTAATTACCATGTGACCTTAATCAAGTAATTCTCTTTATAAAGCAAGATTACAACTTGCACTGTCTAAAATTCCAGGTGGTCATGTATATTACATAAAATAATGGAAATGAAAACACTTGGAAAATGTTAAGTATTCCCAAATGTTAATATTGGTTAAATATTAATATCAATTCTAAAATCTCATAAAGAAATGTTCTTTTGGCATAAACATTACTAATTTAATTCAACCCTGTGTAATTTTTAAATTTAGAAGGAATATAAAATAACTTCTAAATTGAGGTTATACATAAAACCTACTGGAAATGTAAGTATTCCAAAACATTCTCAAATACAGTATTAATCTTAAAACCAATCCTAACAGCCTTTAGGAATCCTAACCAAAACCAATCAACAATCAACCATCAGTGCTCTATTAAAAAAAAAATCTTAAGCCTAATATAACCTCAGTTTAAAAAACAATAGATTTGTCATATTTATCTGATATACTGCTTGAATGCACAAGAGCAAATTATTAGTACAGAGTCAAGCATTCATAGGGTTCATACCAATTTCTTCAGGAAGGTGAGTAAGTAGGTTCTCTCCAAGACCCAGATGTGTGAGATTAGTAAGGTGACCAATGCCTCTGGGAAGAGTGGTCAACTGGTTGTTTGTCAAGACTAATTTCTAGAAGATTAACAAAATAAAAGACAGTTACAAATATATTTCCTACATTTAATGTAAATTAAAATAATATGTCTAAACAATAAAATAAATTAACAGGGAAACTAGATTGGATAGAATGAGAATCACTTACATTACATATTTTTCTTTCACAAAATATCATTTGTTAGGAAAACAAAGCCAGGTTATATGAACACAAAACTCAGCCCTAATACTAGAATAGGAAAGTCTATCTGATCCAAGAATTACATCAAAATCTTAAGAAAAATGTGCAATTTAGAATGGATTCCAAAAACTTTATATAACTACAAACCACTAGGATAATGTTTACCTGTAAATCCTTAAGATATGCAATTTCATTTGGCAAGGATTCCAATTTGTTCTCTTCCAGATCTAACTCTCTTAACTTCCTAAGGTTTCCAAGACCATGGGGAAGCTTCTTTAGAAGATTGTTTGATAAGATAAGAACCTAATGAGAAATTATTGATAATTTTTAGCAAATCATGAAATGAAATTATATACTATCATTGTGTGGCTTAAAATCTATTAAGCAATGCTTATTTTCCAAACAGTGAATATTAAGGGTAATGTTCAATTATATAACATATAAAATATTTAACTTACTTTTCTAAAAAAATCACCATAGTTATTAGAAAAGAGATTTTACTTGATTATATCAAAACTAATGAAAACAAAAGAAGCAATTTAATTTTAACTACATTTCAAAAAAATTACTGAACAGTTACAAATGTTTATCTAATAGGAAACTATTTATTCAAAACCCTTACAAACCATTACTAAAGGACGGTAAAAACTAACTTCTAAACTTGCTATATCAATCCACTGTATTTATTATCTGTGGTATACTTATTATATTGAAAGCATCCTGGAAGATACTGAAGAGGGGAAAAATGGCAGAGGAAGATAGCCTTTGTTCCGATAAAGTTACAAACTAGCAGAAAGGAAGGAGACAATACTGGGTTGGGAGAAAGAGCAATAGGTAAAACAGATGCCTAAGGTCTGGGTAAGTTTTTATGTTCATTTATTTTCCCTAATGTTATATCACCCATAATAAATACATACAATAAGTCCGAGAAAATAATAACAGCAGTCACCATGTGACTTTACTATTTGCAAGGCACTGCACTAAATGTATTATGTGCATTATTGCATTTAATCCTAATTACAACTCTACAAGATACTCTTATTATCCCCATTTCACAGCTTAAGAAACTGAAGCTTAGGCAAGTTAAGTACATAAATATACAGAGATAATTACACTCAGCTTTGTTTGACTTCAAAGCCCATGTTTTTAGCCATTAAACCACACTATTTCACCTTATTAAATAATTTAAAAATTAGATCTTTAAAAAACATGGATATGAAGGAAATTTTAAAAAACAATATATTTACTATTAGTAAGTGTTTTCACCAAGGGATGAAAACTCTAGGAACTCAGAAGCAGGAGAAATCATCCTTAACTGAAGAGGTGAAAATAAAATGGATCTTTAATTATGGAAAAACATACTAAAAGAAAAAAGGGGATGACAAGAGGGCATTCTAGATACAGAAAACAATAGGACTAAGCTTAGAGGGCTAGAAATCGGCATACCAGATTTACAACAAAGACAATAATCAATGAGTAAATAAAATAGCAGGTGGATAATTAGGATGAAAAAGTATGATAAAGCATTCTAAATGACAGTCTGAGAATCGATAATTATTTTGGTAGACAATAGTGTAGTTTTTAAACAGACTAAAGAAAAAAATTGTTCTAAAAGATGCTTTTACAGAACTTTTCTTTTAGAGATATTAATACTTTATGGCACTCAAACATACCAACTTTTAGTATGCAAGAGAAATTCAAAAGGACTGAATCTAGACTACTTAAGTCAACACTTCGTTATCCTATTAGGGTTGTATGTTTAAGGGAGTTCTAACATTTCTAATTATTAATCTTCACCCAAACAGAAATTGTTTATTTCAATTTGAAATTTTTAAATGAGATAAGTATGGAAGGTTCTGAGGTGCTCATTTATACTAACCTCAAGAGAAACGAGACCAGACACATCCTCAGGGATCTTTGTGAGCTGATTAGTGGCTAAATTCAATTCTACCATACTGGTCCAAGTTCCAAAATCCAAGGGAAGTGATGTTAATTGATTGTCCTGGCAAAGACAAAAAGAAGCATCCAAGGTAGAACCACAAAAACAAAGTTCCATATACACTTGTTGCTTCAGAAAGAGAATTCTTAACTAAACAAAATCTTACTCTCCTTTTTGATATTTAAATATAGAAAGAAAAAAAAATCAGCAACAGAAAACTCTAAGCCTCCAAAGTTTTTTATACAGTAATGAGGCTTTTATTTGGGAGTTAAACTGGAAGTTTGTTCCTTATGTGATTGTAATGGAAATAGAAAAATACATTATACAGAGAAACACTGGAGATTTCAAAGATCCTATAAATATGTTTTTACCATTTCACAATATGTAGAAATCACTGAATAAAATATAAATGCTCAAATAAAGATATGAAAACAATAGAATAAGACACATCTAATCACATCCCATGAGGAAACCAGAATGAACTCAGGAATTCTTGAGGTGCTAAGCAGTAAAGTAGGGGAGGAAAATAGTCTTAAAAAGACAACAAATTAAATAATTAAAACACGAATCAGGTATTTACCATTTCACTTTAAAAATCCATAAGAAAAAAATGGTAAAATATATTCATCACTGAAACAGAGGAAACAGTAAATATGGTCTTAATTTGGTTTAAAAATTAGACACGGCTGTTCACAGAAAAAAAGTATGCCACTTTAATTCACTTATAAAGTACACTTTCATCAATAATGTCTTGTACCACATTGTTATGTGTTAGGGGTATTGGTCCTGGGACAGGATAATCAACACCCCATCCAGCTCAATACCAACGATATATGCCAGTATGTTAACAGTGATGCTACCTCAGTGGCAGTATTATTTTATATCCTTTATGTCAATCTGTATCTTTAAAATTAGCTGCATTGCACATGGATTGTCTCATTTCACACAAAATGACCCACAAAAGAAATCCCAAGTAGCAAACATTCTTTTGAAAACCAACTTTTTCTTTTATTGTAATATTTAAACTTGTTATCTATTTAATATTTAAGCTTATTACCTATGTATGCCTAAACTACTGACACTTATAGTATGATTTATAAGGTATTTTCATTTTTAAAAATTTACTACTGGTACTTACATGCAAATGCATAAACTAATGAACCCCTGAACTACTGTGTTTTAAGCCTATTACTACAAAATGAATGTTCAGAATCAACACCATTACCACTGCTAAATCTCATATAACCAGACTGATTAACAAGAAATTTTACAATTGTTAAAACTGTAAGAGTATCTTGAATTTCCATTAGTTTACTTATTATATACTTCCAAAGAATCATCATAAAAGATACGTACCATATTTATGAGCAAGTGTGGATGTAATTTAAAAATTGTACATTTAAGATTATAGTTTAAAGAACCACAATTATGTTCAAACGGTTCATCATGACAGGAAGAATACTATTAGCTATGTGGTCAATTCAGTTATCTTCTTTGGGCCTAAAGTTTGTCCAGTACAAATTAAATCACTGAACTTGGTAATTTTCCATTTGTTTTCTCCTTTTGCAATAAATTGCATTACAAAAGTGAAACTCGATCACTGTAAGCAAAAGGAAACTAACGTTCACCCATAAATAATTCTGATCTCTAAACATTTTGGCAAAAACCAGCTATATGTATAAATATAAAGATCTTTAATATATAATTAAGCATATTAAAAACAGCTTTCAAAAACTCTGGGTGGGAAAATATTTTTTACATGCTTTAACTTTCTTCCACTTGATAAAATGAGAATATTTCAACTAGTATGTAGTGTTCTTTTAGACCAAAATATCATTTTTAATGGCTCCACAGTATTCCACTAAAGACAAATTACTTAACAAAATCAAATCTCTATTAATAAGTTGGTACCTATGAAATAGATGGCTCTGCAATACATATCCCTACAACTATACTTTTACAGATATTCATATTTCCTATTTTGTGGGGGATAGGGAACAGGTTCTTGCTTTCTTCACCAGGCTGGAGTGCAGTGGTGCCACCATAACTCACTGCAGCCTTGAACTCCCAGGCTCAAGCAATCCTCCTGCCCCTGCCTTCCATGTAGCTGGTACCACAGGCCAGCTAATTTTTAAAAATTTTTTTGCGAGACAAGGTCTCACTATATTGCCCAAGCTGGTCTTGAACGCCTAGCCTCCAGGGATCCTCCCACCTTAGCCTTCCAAAGCACTGGGATTACAGGTGCATCAGCCACTGAGCTGGACAATGATTATTTCTTTAGGACAAATTCCTAAGGGTATGCACAGTTCTAAGATATTTGTTATCTGATACAAAGTACCCTGAAATGTCTTATTATCAGTTTAGACCCATCAGCAAGGTACAAGTACCCACTCCCCACACAATTAGAAAAAACATAAATATTAGTGGAAGTACCAGTTAAAGCAATTCCTTCCCCTAATAAACAAATATATGCTTACCTTCATATTCAGCTTACTTAATACTTTTGCTCTGGAGAAAATTCCAAATGGAATTTTATTGATTCGATTGTGTTCCATGTTGAGGGAATAGATGGTAGAAAACTGAGATGGACCACCCACTGGATATAACTGGAAGCAATTCCTAGCTAAGGTCAAACTATTCAGTTTCACAAGACTTGATAAAAGACTCTGTAAAAAAAAAAAAAAAAAATGAAATAAACATAAGAATTAGAACTGTGATGAGACTCATTTTGTATAGAACAGCAGTCTCAACACAAATGCCTCAAAGGGCTTTGGGGGTGACAAATGACAAAGACTGGTTAGGGCAGTCTGTGACACCTCTTTACAGGGACAGTCACTACATAGCTCTAGCAGATTGGTACCTTGCAGAAATGTGGAACCAATGTAGACTTCCAGATTTTATAGGAGGAAACAGAACATTTTTCCAATTTTTATTCTTTGGCTTCAATTTATTTAAAACACTGTATGGAATAAGGAAAACATGTCTGTGTGTGGAGAGGTGCCTCATGGGTGACTAATTTGAAATTTCTACATTGCAGAAACTTTAGTGTCAGACAGTTCCAGGTCTGAGTCCTGCCTCTGCCACTGGCTGTGTGACAAATCCTACCTAGTCTTAAGTTATATACCTATCTCTAAATTATTGAGATTAACATAATGATTCCTTTTAGGGAACATTAAATTCAGGAGATAATTATGCTTCCTGATACTGTATAATACACCGCTTTTCTATATGGTAAAATTTCTGAGGGCATATATGTACCCATTAAATAAGTATTTACTTAGCACATAACCCCATCTTCCCCTACTTTAGACTCCCACCATTTAACCAAAGTATTAAATATTCAGGTATTACCAAAGAATCTCTGCAGTTAAGAAGTACATAGATAAGAAATAATTAGAAAATAATATATGACTGTATATAATCAATAATCAATTACATAGAATAGGCTCTTGCTATTCAGTCTGGGCCAAGGAAAAGCAGTATCAGCATCCCCTGGGAGCTTGTGAGAAATGCAGACTCTTGGGCCCCACTGCCACTGAATCATAATATGCAGTTTAACAAGATTCCCAGGTGATCTGCATGCTCATTAACATCTGAGAAATACTAGTAAAGGCTATAAATTGTTTTGAATCTTGACTCTATCTTTAAATAGCTTGTGACTTTGGCAAGTTATTTTTCTGAACCTAGTGTATCATTATTTAAATAACAATATTTTATGGGTCATAGGGAAGACTAAAAGCGATAAAATACATAAATAACTTTACAATACCTAGCAGGGAGTAAGTGCTTAAATTTTAAATCCTTTCTCTATTTAAATTCAAAGCAAGGAATACTGGAATAACTGGAAAAATAGGATGAAAGTTGACAGCTAGATCTTGAAGGATGAAAACATTTTAAAATACTCAGAGAAATAGAAGAAACACTCTAGATTCAAAGTAAAAGCACAAGCAGGGAGAAGCAAGCACTGTGTGAGGTATGTATGTTTTTTAAACAATGTTCAAACTTCAGCTGTCCACCATCAGCAAATTGAAAACTTAGTACTTGAGGTGACAGTGTAATTGGCAAAGCCATCTGAAGGAATGAAGTAACTATATAATTGAGGATATACCTATACAGAGAACTGAAACTTGTTTCTTTATACTGTATCTTAAGAAGCTACCCTTAAAATTTGTGTATTGTTGTATACAAACAAAAGGAACAACAGAGGTAAAACTGTGGCCAGAAAACTGCATGGCAGTCGATTCACGAAAAATCTCTACGGGCTACTCAATTGAAAATAAAGGAGTTTTACTGAGCCTCATGGCAAAAAATGTGATTCTTTTTATTCTTACAACTGACTTACTTTATTGAATTGACTCATATGATAAAATGTTAATATTGAATATATTTGAGAAGGGGCAACAAGAAGGCAGCTCTTCGAGCTCTCATTTCTTAGTCACATTGTGAAACAGGGGTTGCTTATCTTTTTTTTTGGTTAGAATCAGACACATCTAGGCTCCTATTTTATACCTTCTACTAAGTTTTGTCAACTTTGGTGAATTAATTAGATAATCAATACACCTCTTACCATACTTCCAGAAAAATATCTAAGGTAACAAATTCGGCCAAAAATATAACTTCTCTTAAGCCTTATTTTGCTGCTTGATGAGGATACTCCAATAACTAGTAGGTTTATGACAAAGATTAAACAAGATAGTACATGTAGAGTACCTAGACTCATGCCTTGGGACTATGTGGTTCAAATTATTAAGTTCCTTTTACTTATATGTAGACATCTACATTAAAATAAGTCCATTTTCAGACAGTCTTCAAATGACAAAATAGTCATTTTAGCAGCTCTGATTTCAGCTATTTAATATGCCCTTATTGAAAACCACTTTCATGATTTCTTGCCTAACCCAGCTTGGGTATCTTATAAGTGCTGTCTAATGGATTTTATTGTTTTCCTCACTATAAATGCAGATAATTTCACATTTGCATTGAGACTATGCTGCTTCCAAAGCACACTGATTACTTTTAAATTAAGATTTCATACTTTCCCATATTCAGTGGGACTGGGAGTGGGGCCCAAGAGTCCACATTTCTAACAAGCTCCCAGGAAAATCCATATTTCCTAACAGGTACCCAGTAATTATGAGTTTCACTTCACTGACAATAAGACTGGATATGTATTAATTTAAATTTTTTCACTTATTTTTTTTTTTTTTGAGACAAAGTCTCCCTCTGTTGCCCAGGCTGGAGTGCAGTGGCGTGACCTCAGCTCACTGCAATCTCTGCCTCCTGGGTTCAAGTCATTCTCCTACCTCAGCCTTCTGAGTAGCTGGGATTACAGGTGCCCGCCACCTCACCCAGTTAATTTTTTGTATTTTTAATGGAGACAGGGTTTTGCCAAGTTGGCCAGACTGGTCTTGAGCTCCTAACCTCAAGTGATCCACCTGCCTCGGCCTCCCAAAGTGCTGGGATTACAAGTATTAGCTACAGCGCCTGGCCTTAAAGAATCTTTGTTCTTAATTCGATTACACACACACACTCAGAAAAACTACCAAGTCAAAACATAGTAGCAGCACTTACGTAAGACATTTTTTGTTACAAAAAAAAGACTTTGCAAAGCTCAATCAATCAGTAAGTCCACAATTCTTCTGTTACATTACTACAGTAAGATATGCTTGAACAACTATAAGCAAACATCCATTGTTGACATGCTAAAATAGGTAGGAAAATAAGGAAAGTCAATAGTAAAAGACTAATAATAATATTGATAAAGACAACTTTAAAAGAAGAGTATTATATTGGCTGGCCACGGTGGCTTACGCCTGTAATCTCAGCACTTTGGGAGGCCGAGGCAGGTAGACCACTTGAGGTCAAGAGCTCGAGATCAGCCTGGCCAACATGGTGAAACCCCCATCTCTACTAAAAATACAAAATTAGCCTGGTGTGGTAGTGCCTTTTATCCCAATTACTTGGGAGGCTGAGGCAGGAGAATCACTTGAACCTGGGAGGCAGAGGTTGCAGCTGAGCCGAGATCGCGCCATTGCACTCCAGCCTGGGCAACGGGAGCTAAACTCTGCCTCAAAAAAAAAAAAAAAGTATTATATCTTACCCAATTAATCCCTAAGCAAAATAAGTGAAAATACTTTTCTAATAGAATCAACAAAACCTAAAAATGTGTTTTAAAAAAAGATTCTGGCAATTGTTTTATACTAAATAGGCCTTAATATTATTGCATAAACAAGGTAATAATTTGAGTCACAGGAGAATTGCTGCTAATATTAATTTTGATGATAGACAATGCATTCTGTATCACTTATCATCTTTCTTTTTATAACTGAACTGGATAGGGTAGTTGAATTTTAAAACCAGCCATATAGCTTTTCCTTAATACCTTTACTGTCAGTTCCCAAAATGAAATGAGATTTACATGGTGCTAAAGTAGAATACAGCACACTTACTTTTCTCCTAGTTTTTCCCTTTTTCTTTGCATTAAAAAAAATAAAAACTTAATAGGTTCATATACCCATTCTTTCTTGTTTGGAGTTACTTTAGCAGTGGTGGTACATCCACAGCATACTCATTATTTAAACAATCTCAATGACCAACTTATTTACCCTGCTATAAAGATTTACTAGCTTTCCTTGAATTATCTTGCAGACTCACTTCAAATCTTGTTTTCTCTAATCCACTTCTTACCTCTGGTAAAGTAGAAATGTTATTGTTCTCTAAATTTAATTCTTCAAGTGCACTGCATTTTGATAATGATCTGGGTATTGCTGACAGTCTGTTATATCTCAGACCAAGACGACTTAAACTGGACAGGTTTCCTGTAAACACACACAAAAAAAGAAATTTATTTTTTACAAAATCTGATGAGCCTCTCACTGTCACAGGCTATGTACTAACTATTTAAAAATTAAAGTACTGTTTCAGCAAGATCCTTAACTTCTAGCACAAGGAACCCACACTACACTATTGATTAGGATGAAACTGAAATCACTTTTATGCTCACTTGTCTCGGAGAAATAAGGAAATATACAGCTATAAGTTAGTTTTTAAATGAACAATTAGATAAAGTATTGGCATACTTTAACAAGTTAATCTTTAGATAAGGCCTAATTTAACTGCATCAAAGCTGTGTATATTTTAAACTTACAATAATTATTCCATTTGTTCTATGTTATGATGATCCAATTTAGAACAAGTAGTTATATATAAGTATGTACACGTAATTTTGGAGAAGAAATTTCCAAATTTCTAAAATAGTATTGTTTAAAACATAAATTATTTACTGAGATCAGAAAGCTTCAATACTGAAAAGTTGGCCTGATGGTAAAAAATTTCTCAACCCCCTCCCCAAAACTTACAAACTGAAGTGAAAGTTATAGTCTCTTTTATCTAAGCATATCCAGCTTGAGCACAAAATAGCCATTATTGAATTTTAAAAAAGCAGAGCATTTTCTTTTCTTTTCTTTTTTGAGACTGAGTCTCACTCTATCGCCCAGGCTGGAGTACAGTGGTGTAATCTCAGCTCACTGCAACCTCCACCTCCTGGGTTCAAGCGATTCTCCTGCCTCAGCCTCCCAAGTAGCTGGGATTACAGGCACCCAGCTAATTTTTGTATTTTTAGTACAGACGAGGTTTCACCATGTTGGCCAGGCTGGTCTTGAACTCCTGACCTTAAGTGATCTGCTGCCTGGAACTCCCAAAGTGCTGGGATTACAGGCGTGAGCCACTGCGCCCAGCTGAGCATTTTATTTTCTAGGTATTTTCTATTTTTCTTGCCAAGACTACATGGCCAGCTATATATAATGAATGATGAATATAATGACTTCTGTTATCATAAATGGTTCAACTCAAATTCAATTCTGCAAACAATATACATTAAAAATAAGTTAATTTTGATACAAAAAAAGCTAACAAGACAAGAATTTAGTCCAACATGCTATTTTGCTGTGGCTGATTAATTTCTTTTTTCACTTCAAATCACAACTGTTGCTATGAGATATTTGGATGGGCCAGGTTAAAATGCCAAATGCAGCCTTTACTTTTAAATTAAACAGTTATTTCCAGTGTTAGAAATTACAGAAGTGGATGCCTGTGTCAACACTTAACTTCTTGGAGATAAGTATTTTGAGGCCTTTCAGCCTTCGCAACCTCTTGATGTCCATTTCTTTCCTTTTGCTTTAATCATTGTTCAAAAAGCTGTCGTATGATCAACTTTCTTAGATGCAATATTACTACAATACTTACAGAAAACATACATTAGTCTATAGCATAAGTTAAGCCTTGACACCTTAAGAGAGCACTCATTATGCCTCATGATCCTTATCTGGTCATCAATCATCTGCATCTTTTCTTCTTGTGGAAAGTATCAAGCGAGTGAAGTTACACATAATGAATAATTGGAGCTAATTTTTAGCCTTTACATTTTCAAGATAAGAATCAGTCACTGATAAAAAAATACTCCTAATTCTATGTCATAAGTTGTCAACTATAATGCAGAAAAATGTAACAACCACTTCAATTCTTCCAATTAGAACTATTCCATAGGTATGCTATGTTCATTTATTAATACATCACTTTTGTACAATAGTGTTTGGAAACTGGGCCAAGAGTTTACTAGGTCTATCTAATTAAGTGAGATTCCAACTGGCATAAAGTTGAATACAAAAGCAACAATAAAAAACCACCACTTAGCAAAGACAAGTTAATTTAGTCTTTAAAATGCTTTGTAAATTAACTAAGAATGCTTCACTTAGTGACTTCATCAGAAGCGTCTTTCTGATGACACTCTGGTGAGACGTGTCAATTCTGCAGGAGAAAAAAAAATTGACTTTCCAAAGCCTCAGAAAATTCAGTGGTTAGAAATATGAACGAGAATATTCACTACTGCTATCACGGCGTTAGGCCAGGCGTGGTGGTTCACACCTGTAATCCCAGCACTTTCAGAGGTCGAGGCAAGTGGATCACTTGAGGTCAGGAGTTCAAGACCAGCCTGGTCAACATGGTGAAACCCCGTCTCTACTAAAAATACAAAATTATCCGGGCATGGTGGTGCACGCCTGTAGTCCCAGCTACTTGGGAGGCTCAGGAAGGAGAATGGCTTGAATCGGGAGGAGGAGGTTGCCATTAGCTGAGATTGCGCCATTGCACTCCAGCCTGGGCGACACAGCAAGACTCCATCTCATTTAAAAAAAAAAAAAAGACAATAAAAATGTTACTTAAAAGCTGGGTTGGCAGAAAATAATTTGCTTTATGACAAAATATGTTAATTAAGTCATATAATGGCAAAAATAGGGACAATCTAAATATTCAACAATAGAAGAATAATTATTTAAATTAGAAGCATCACAATGTAATAGAAAAACCAAAGTATTTTATATTATTTATATGTCCATGGGCAAGTTATTTAACCTCTCTGTGTCAGTTCCTTATCCATAAAGTGGAAATAATGCCACACACCTAACAGGGTAGCTCTAGGGGTTAGATATAACATGCATAAGATACTTAGCACCATGACTAATAGATACATAATAGATGTTCAAATATATAATTTTCATTCTATAGTATGTCTATATTCTGCAATATTTTGTACATATTAAAGTTGTTATAAAAAGTTTTAAGATGTGAAAGACTTTAGGTATGATGTTAAGTTGGGGGAAAAAAGCATGATAAAATTGTGTATTTTGTATAATTTCAACAACGTAAGAAACAGGCACGCAAAAAAAGGGAAAATGTATCAAAACTAACCGTTATCTCTGCATGGCAGAATTACGGAAGAACAATTAAAAATTTGTTTCATTTTGTCTGCATTTTTCCTAATTTTCTATATTTTAAAATTTTAAAAAATTTTGATAAGATCTATAATTCTAAAGTCATCCTAATTTTTTAAAAAATTGTGACATCCTTCCACCATCCTTTTTCTTTTGGATGAATATTTTACATTACAGAGATATTTTATATAATGTGACCAATTTGCATTATATGCCTGTACATGTTTTTAATAGTATATTAGACAATATATTGCAGGTTATTTCACTTAATTCTGGTTTCTAAGTCAATTTGTTTTAAAGTTCAAAATGTGCTATCTTAACAATGCAAAGACCAAGGGGGAAAATGCCAATAAACAGTATACATCATTTGCCAAATAAAGAACAAAATAAAAATGCCCAAAATTCATTTTAGAATTCCTAGTTTCCTGATATTTAACTCACTTAACTCTATGCTCTGTGATAAAGCTCTACCCACCTCTTGACAAGTGCACAGGCACACCCACGGCACTGTGCCAACACCTCTATCGTCATGATTACACCATATTATAAATGTTTATTTCATGTCTATGTCCATTTTTAGACTTAGTGAGCTATCCACTGTCAGAACCCTAGTGCAGAGCCAGACACTGGTAATATGTATTTGCTGTTTACTGAGAGTTTATTATAATAAAGCAAAAATTGAGAAACATTAAAAGGATAGGCTGTATTCTATAAAACTGTGTTTATAGAAAAGGAGTAAGTATATATTTATCTAGTTAAAAATGTTTTCTACTATCAGTTTTATACCTTCTAAGTCAGTCACAAAATTCTATTTGTATTCTCAAAATACATTTCTCATGTTTGTCCCTTCTCCAATCCCACCCTCATCATTTTTTTTATTTTTAAGAGACAAGAGTCTGACTCTGTCGACCACGGTGGAGTGCAGTGGCACAATCATGGCTCGCTGCAGCCTCAAACTCCCTGGTCTAAGGTGATCCTCCTACCTTAGCCTCTGGAGCAGCAGGGACTACAGGCATATGCCACCACACCCAGCTAATTTTTGTATTTTTGTAGAGATAGAGTTTCGCCATGTTGCCCAGGCTGGTCTCAATCTCCGTGCTAAAGTGATCCACTCACCTCAGTCTCCCAAAATGCTGGGATTACAGGCGTAAGCCACTGCACCTGGCCAAAAACATTTATACTAAAAACAACCTATTTCCTATTGTATCAAATGTAAACACTCTTTGCTAGCTTCTAGGGGTCCCCATGATATACCTCCACCCATCAATCAAGCTACTTATTTAACTGCTGTAAAACTGCACAGTGCCACACAAGACATAGTCTCTTCTCTCAAGAGGCTTACAGTACAGTGGTTTATTTTCACAAATAACTATAATACTTAGTAGACTACGATAATACCCTAAAAGAAGTATGAACAAAATCTTTGAATGTTTAGAGATGGGGGACACAATTTCCAACATAAAGGATCAAAGCTGGCTTTATAAAGAAAGTGAAAAATTTAATCTTAGAAAGAAGGAACATCTCTGTCTCTAGGAACAGGAGAGAATGAACAAAAGATGAGCAAAGAGGGAAAATAAATGTAGAAGTAAGAAGTTTGGACCCTTTACATGGTAAGGGTCATCTTCTCCATAAAGTGAACACATAAGCTAAATTGTGGGAAAAAAAAAAATGAGTATGGTGGTTTTAAGTTTTAGATAGCCATCCTGTGACATTTGATAAAAAGAAATGAAAAAGATACCTAGGAAGCAGCAGTAAGAGCCATCTGAGGGTAATCAGCAGGGACTTTACCGTAACATTTGTGAAATAACTTGTTACAGTCACCAGCTAGTTGGTGAATCCAACTTGGCTCCCTATCAACAAATCTTCCTTCAAGATCTTCACTGACTTTGCTCCACTTAGCTTGTTTCCTTGACACAGAACCATGCTGTGCTCATTCTCACCTCCATGCTGTTTGACTGTCCTCACTGTTGTGTTCAGACTGCATTTTTCTTCCATACTGAGTCCAATGCATTTGTTCATTAAGTCATTCTTAGCCATTTTTATCAAGATCTTACTGACCTCCTCGTAAACTGAATATACCAGCATACTGTTTTCACCGTAAGTTGGCAATTAATTATATTTGGTCTTATGTTAACTGTTTCATGGATCAGTTATCTCCTTCACCAGACTGAAAACCCAGTAAGTGAGGAGCTTTGCGATATTTCTCTCCACAGAATTTGTTTCAGTGCTAAGCATACAATAGGCATTAATTCATACTTTCTTAATAATTACAAAAACTAAAACATTTCATTATTTGTCCTCCTTTCCATTAGGAACAAGACACAAAAAATTATATGAAAGGTCTATAAAAATCTATTTTCTTCAACTCATTCTTATTTTATAAAATAGCATGTCTATGAAATATAGACTTTATTGGACATAACTGAAAAACATATTCTCATCTGGTCTATCTGAATATAAATTAATTATTCTACAAATATTTGCAGGAATTTTTCTGAGATATCCAACATCTGAGCAGTCCATACTTAGATATCAGCCGGGAAGGAACTACTAACAATTCCAACTTTCTGCATTCCTCCCACCCCACCACATCACTTTTAGTTATAAAATACATAAATGTATCTTCCTGTTTTCCTTAGATAACCGTGGTTTATAGTCTGTTACATACCTATTGAGCCTGTCTCTAAGCACTTATTTATACATATAATACAGGGATTTCTTATGTTTATGTGTTTGCTTTCATATAAATGAGATCATTCTATTTGCTTCTCCCCTCCCCCATGTAACAGGTGACAGAAATATTTTTATGCTGAGTAAACACAGATATACCTCATTCTATTTAACCATTGTAAAGTGTTTCATGGTATGTGTGCCATTATCTCTCCAATCATTGTTCAACTGATGACATTTGTTTAATTTTTTAAAAAAGATTTATGTAATAAATACCCTTAGACATATATCTTTGTGTACATGTGAAAATATTTCTTATGTGTCAGAGGATATAGATGTTTAAAATTTTAATAACAAAAGGTTACATCATTTTTACTTCTACCAAGAGTGAAGAATAGCCCCATTTACTCACATCCTTGTAAAATGGGGAGGGATGGTATCAACATTTTATCCCTTGCCTATTCCATTCCTATGGCCACCACTATAGCAAGGTCAGCAGAAGTGAAAATTTTCCTGCGAGTAGTGATCATGTCTGATTATAAAGAACTTCGAAATCTTCCAATAAAATTTTAATTTCCTGTATGCAGCTGCAGATAAAAAGAGGCAGCTAACCTTTAAAAATAAAATGGAAGTAAACAAGACCATCCCTTTTTCTCCTTTACATCACTGCTTTCCCTATGGAAGAAAGTTGTTCCATTGTAACAAAATGGCTGACTCGTTCACCAAGGGGTCTTTGAAGTCTGCCATAAGAGGGGAGAATTTATTAACAGAGGAAAGTCTCCATGATCTTACTCCATCAACTGACATGCCCCATTCAATAACCCTTTACAGTATCATAGTAGAGGAATACAATAAACATGTTTTTTTTTCTCACTGAAAACTAAAAAACTTTCTCTGGTAACAAAGATTAGTAAGGGAGCCAAATTCTAAATGTTTGTCAACTCAAATCCTAGTAAATAGAACCAGATTCTTGAAACTTCTCATCCAAAACCAAATAACTCTTAAGTTTCTCACTTTTAAAACCAGAGTAGGTTCCTAGAATTTAAAAATTACAAAATAAAAATAATGTAGCTAAATTGCTACATGACATTATCTAGTACCAAAACCAGTGGTAATTTAAATTAAGAGGTACCTCCACCTTTGTTGGATCTAAATTTTTTGCTTTTTGGTGGGGCAGAAGGGGTTGAATTTCTAACACTGTAATCCATGAGAATAGGCTATTCTGATGAAGAAATTTCACATTTGCAAAGGCCTTATCACTTGAGACTGCTGGCATATTCAAAGAGTCATCCACATTTTGCCAGAGTCCATTACTCTCAGCTAAATAAAAGAGGTTAAGAAAATTAAGGATGAAATATCAAAACTCTTTTATGCCAGAAGAAAACATCAGAAGTCTGGCTTTTATTGTGATTCACCCTCTGCAGTGGTTTCAACTCTAACCTCTCTCAATGAGTGGTTTTAACCACAAACTAAACTGCAACCTAGAAATCAACACATGCTTGCTGTAATGTTGAGCCATCTTGACTAAGAAATAAAATCACTGTTGCTGAGCTTCTGTATATAAACGTAGGCTGATCAGTGCCAATCACTGGCATTTAGCTTTCAAGTGCTTAACTTTGTCTATAAATTGTTCTGTGCTCCACTTTGACAGCTTGCTTTCTCTTATGCTGTCAGATTTTTAAAATATGGTGAAATCAAATGGCTATGAATTAAAATTAGATTCTTTCAATTTCAGCAAATATAACCAGCAGCTTTAGGTTAATTTAGTATAACTTTTGAGTAAGACTAATTTAAATGATCATAATCTTATTTTAACAAAGTAGCAAAAAAGTAGTAGGAAAGACTCAGGGTTCGAAGGATGAAATGTCAAAGGTACAATTATTTTTTCAGAAACATTAAACTAAAAGCAAACTGAAAAGTAAGCAACACAGAAATTCCTGAATGTTAAAAACCCAAAGAACACCACTATTAAAAAGAAAACTAGTAAAGTTGTTATACATACGCTGCACTGTAATTACCTAAAACCCAATTACTAAAATGACTAAAATGCTACTTGTTGGTATAACCATAATTACTGTAACATTTCTTCAGAGCCCAGTGCAACAAAAAGGCCTCTGTGAATTGTTCTGTGCTCCAGCCTTGAAGGCAAGGTTTTGTGGCATAGTTCTCTCCTAATATCATTTTGAGAAGAAATAGAAAGTAAAATATTTTTTCCTACTTCAGACCGTTTCTTCCCTGGATGACATGAAACTACTAGAGGTACCGGAAGGCTTTCAAAAACATCAGGTTCATACTTTAAAACAAAGTAACTGTTGGAATGAAGCTTAATATTTTCTTCTGATCATAGCTAATTTCTGAATGAGAAAATATTCATATAAAAATACATTTTTTAATTCAAGAAGGCAGACTAACAGTTAAATCAGAGAAACTATAAATATGTATTTAAGCACTCTCTTACTTAACTGCAACTTGGTAAACCCCAACCCATTTCCTTCTGTCTCTTCCTCACATCCTATGAGCTGTCAGCAACACTAGCTACTCAGCCTGGAAGTAAATGGCAGCAATTATCACAGGGGAGTGATAGTTACTCCAGGAATGTTCATGTTAAATAAAGAAAAAAGTAAAAACATTCTGGTCTACTTATAAGAAAAAAGAAAAGAAGGAAAAGGCAAGTAAATACAGTGATTTCTGGAAAGTAACTGTAAGATGATACAAGATTTTATTTTCAGTTATGAATTTAGGGCAAGATTCTTTAGTCCAGAGAAAAGAGCGTGGGCAGCTGCTTCCAGACTAGCATCAACTCTGTAGAATAGGTGTTGGGCTTTCTGTTTTTCATTTTAAGTTATACTTTCCCAGAACTAGAGTAGGATTTCAAAAAGGAAAAGTATCAGGAGAACCATAATTCAATTAAGTTTCCACTATTTAGGGTAAATTGCTGTTCTTCAATAAATGACAGTGAAAATCTCAAAGGTCAATTAAAACTGTTGAAATTTGTAAGAGACCAAGACCCAAAGGTCAAAGTTGCCCACCAAACCTCAATCTTCTGCTACATAATCAAAATACTAGGACTGGAAAGGATGGAGAAAGACAAGAGTAATTATTTTAATAAACATGGTAATTGATAAATGACTACAATGTCATAAAAAGTTTCAATAAATATTACCAATTTACTTTGCCACTTACTCAGAGTAACAGCTGTACTATACTTCGCGACAACTATCAAAGCTATATAAAAGTAAATACAATGTTATTTAAAATTTTCTCGTTAATGTTTCAGTTCTCATTGATTTCCAATTTGTAATACTGTAATCTGACCCTATAGAATAAGCTAGAGGTGAGGCATATGTGTTATTCTGAGATAACATCTAAACTACAAGAGATTAATACTAAAATCAAATGTTTTCATATTAGTAAACACACTTAAAACACAGAAGAATCACCTCTAATAGGACACTAATCCTACTTACTAGAAGACTGTATCATATATCACCACCTATGCTTTCTCTGTTTGCCAGGATTATTCATTTCAGTACTTTAATCGCATGCACCTTTGACTATTATTTAACAAGACTGAGATACAGACACATATAAAAATATTAAATAATAAAATATTGTTAGACTATTTGAGACAGAGAAGAAGGTCGAATGAAAATCATGCTTTATATATCTATCTGATCAGTTGAAGGAGTAGGCAAAGTTATACAGATATTTAAGAGAAAAGAGTTCTAAACAGAGAGATGGGAAGTACAAAGATCTCAAGGCTAGAATTTACCTGATATGTTCAAGAAACAATAAAATGTCTAGCATGTGTAATATCCTAAGATATACACAGTGACTAAACATCAATGAGAAGGATAAGAAAATCACTTTATAACATTTCAAGTATCTTAAATTTTAGTTCTCCTGTCTGATTTGCAGTAGAGTAAAGCAACATTTTGTTTTTCTAAGACTAAGAATTTGGATTTTATAAAAAGTCATTTTTTGAAAGTGCTTTTAGGTGATGTTTCACTGAAAGTGATTATGATGAGATTATACATTATTCTTTCTTTTCTTCTTTACCATTCTAATTAGTTGGTTGTTCATACTAACCAAACTTACAGATACATATTTCAATGTAAAAACATACAACACAAACTAAATATGTCACTGTGTGACATATTTACTATACTGAACACTATACTGAATATACGCTGAATATATATGGCCAACAGAGAAAGCATAATATACACTGAATATATACTGAATATACTGAAGAACACTGTACTGAAATAAAACTTAAACCTATATGTTGAATTGGCCCAGAGTATACTAGGAAAATGTGATCCTGAAAAATAAACAGTGAGAAATAAAATATAGTTCTTATATTTCAGAAATCTAGAAATAATACTTTGGCTGGCCAAGCAAAATGACTAAGTCACTTATCACGGGGGGAAAAAAAAAATGGACTGGCCTCATCTTTGTACATTCAGTTCCAGAAGAAGGTAGAACTATCTGTTAGTTCTACTGAGATCCTCAAGGAAAGGAAGTTTGACCCAATTATTTATATCCATCTAAACTGTTCCTGAATTATAAAAGCTACACACATACAAGAACTATAGGAGAATACTGTTCCCATGAACCATTTTTGAGAAAATGACTACCAACCAGATTGACTTCAGCCAACCAAGAAATGACTGAGGCAACTATGGCAACAGGACTGCTGATGAACATTAAGACTAAAACAAAAATGGGAATTAGTATAACAAGGTATGTGTTACCTATGCTGACAATGCAATTAACAAAATTAAGAAGAAAAAGAGACCCCTCCAGAAAGGGCAGAAAGTAGAATAAACTCATTGATTGCCTCATCTGTACCATAATTGATATTTATGGATCACTCCACCCAACAAAAGTAGAATACATATTAAACTGCACATGGAATACTTTTACTATGATGAAAGAATTCAAGTCCTATCAGGAATGTTTTTGACCACAATGGAGGTAAACTAGAAGTCAAAGTCTAAGGTTTTTGCCTTTAAAAATAATAGCAAAAACCACGATTACTTTTTTATCAACCTAATAAATAAGCCATAGATCACAGAAGAAACAAAAAGGTAAATTAGAAAATACTTCTAAAAGGAAAATACAATATATCAGAATTTGTGGGAAGCTGCTGAAGCAGTACTGAAAGGGAAATTTATAGTGCTAACTGTCTTTATGAGAATAATAGAAAGGTCTCAAATTAATGACCTCAAGCTGCCACCATAAGAAACTAGAAAAAGAACAAATAAAACTCAAAGTAAGCTGGTGAAAAGAAATAATAAAGTTCAAAATGGAAATCAATTAAATAAAAACCAGAGAAACAATAGGGAAAATCAATAAAACTAAGAGCGGATCAATAACATTGATATACTTCTAGCCAGAATGATTAAGAAAAAGCACAAGTTCCTGATATCAGGAATTAGAGAGGTGACATTACTACAGATTCTACAGATATTAAAATAACATTAAGAATGTTATGAACAACTTAAAGCTTTTAAATGTGATAACTGAAATAAAATAAATATATTCCTTGAAAGACCCATTATGACCAAGTTTGCTGAAGAAGTAATAACTGAACAACTTAAAGCTTTTAAATGTGATAACTAAAATAAAATAAATATATTCCTTGAAAGACCCATATGACCAAGTTTGCTGAAGAAGAAAGTAATAACCTGAATAGCCCTATACCTATTAAAGTAATTGAAATTGCTTTAAAAAAAATTCCTATAAAGAAAAGTCCTGTCCTGGATGGCTTCACTGGTGAATTTTATCAAATATTAAAGGAAGAAATAATGCAATTTCATACCAACTATTCCAAAAATTGAACATATGTAGCCAGCATTACCCTGAAACCAAAAACTAGGTAAAGATAGGTTGTATAATATTACATGTGAATTTATTGTTTATTCAAAACAAATACATCTAATATTTAGAACTTCTACCAGAATGTAACTTCTTAATTTATTTCTTCTTGGTAAGCAATTTTGGTCTTATTATCTGGGTTTTTATCAAGTTCAGGGAAACATTATAAAATTAGATTTTATAACTGTATCAGCACTATTTGGCCTTCTGGAACGTCTAGTCCTATCTGCCATGACTTTGTAACTTTTTCACTTCTTTTCTACACATTTCTTTTTGATCTAGATTCTAGGGGACTTTCAGTTTATCCTAGAGACCGGTCTCTGGCTGTGTTCTCATTTGGTTATATGGAATTTTCCATTAAATTTGATTTGGCAAACATATCTCTAAGAGTTGTATTTTATTCTTTGTTTCCTTTTTGTATCAGCCTGATCATATTTTAAACATGCAGTTTAAATATCCTTTCTATGTTCTTTTTCTCCTAGGATCACTTCTCCTTGTTCATCTTGGCCATTTTAATAGATTTTAAAGAGAAAAAAAAGCATGAAATAATTGTGCTTGGTCCTTATTATCTTGAACCAGAAATCTGATTCTCTTATTTATACAGGACATTCAGTAGAATATTAATTTTGGATATTAATAGAATAATTCAGTATGTGTTGCAGACAATCTTGCCTTTCAGAGGGACATCTAAACCATAAACCAGTTAACTAGAATACGTAATCTCTTTCCACTACAAATAGTAATATGATAGTGTCATGGGCCAAAAATCAGGGAAACATTGATTCTAATGGCTACTTATTACATCCATGTTTCAGCTTGCTTTTCTGTAAATAATTGTCCTGTATAACCTAAGACAGTCTACGCAACCCTGCTAAGAAATTCCCTAAAACTGCTTTGTTTTAAGTAATGGTAGGTAATTCAAATAAATTCTCCCAATAAAAAAATAAATAAATAAAAACATCTTCCAAAACCAAAATCAGAGAGTTAACAACATAATGACTAAGCGCCAGACCAGAAACAAGCTGGGAACCCAGATACAAGCAAAACAATGGAGATAATTCCGTCCTAAGAGCACATCCCTAACTGGAAGACGCAGCTAAAAGGCTAAGTCATTTTTCCAGCAAGAGTCAAAATCTAGGGTCTGCCAAGGGTGAGGACTCTTAGTCATCAACCTCAAGTGGGACCCTCTAGAGCTGCACCCTACCAGTAAGGGTGAACTGGAAATAAAACAGTCATCCAGTTAGCCTGTAGAAAACCTTTTAATCACTTGGGGGACCAAAAAAATCTCAAGCCTTGAACACAAATGGATTAAAGTGATCCCCTCTCTACTAGGTACCCAACAGAGGCAGACAAAAACTCTTCTGGAGAAAGGTAACATCATCACAGGCCTCAGATGATTTAGTAATCACGCCTCTGAAATATTCATGACTGGACCAAGCATGGTGGCTAAGGCCTGTAATCCCAGCACTTTGGGAGGCAGAAGTGGGCAGATCACCTGAGGTCAGGAGTTCAAGACCAGCCTGGCCAACATAGTGAAACTTCATCTCAATTAAAAATAGAAAAAAATTAGCCAGGTGTAGTGGTGGGTGCCTGTAGTCCCAGCTACTCAGGAGGCTGAGGCAGGAGAATCGCTTAAACCCAGGAGGCGGAGGCTGCAGTGAGCCAAGATCGCACCACTGCACTCCAGCCTGAGCGGCAGAGTGAAACTTGTCTCAAAAAAAATAAAAATGAAAAAAGTAAAATACTAAATATTCATGACTGAAATTATGTAAATTAAGTAGAGATGTAATTTTTCTAAATAAACATTATAGTATCCTTATACCACATTAATAACTAAAAAAGCATCAGAATTTTTAAAATTCCCTTTACTGGTATAAATTTATGGGCAATCAGAAAAATAAACAAGACTACATAAACACAGAACATATCACAGCTCAATTCAATTTTTTTGCAATTTGGCTAAGTCTCTAAAACATATTTTGAACTTCAAGTAATCTCCTCGCTTATCCCTTTAGTATTACAAATAAACAAACTTTAAAGTATACTGGCCGTGTTTAAAAAACTAAACAACAATGGTTTTATTTTTCAATATGGAATACTTTAGCAAAGAAAGGACCATACCCAGTATAACAACATGCAACTCAGAAACAAGCAGAAATAGAAAAAGCCACCCATTTTGCAATTTAAACTATGACAGAATATATATACATGTAACTCAATATTCTCTCTCTTTTATAATCCCATTGGGCTCATGTCCTAAAACCTATTTTCTTTGTCAAGAAAAGGAAATGAAAAGTGATTTTAAAATATTATCATAAAAGTTTTACAACTTTGGTAATTGTGAATTTTAATCCTGAATTTTCATTACCAAATGGACCAAAAATAGTCCTGTTAATATCCAGTTAGCTATTAACAGCTATCAATATCTTCTTTCTCCTCTCATACCTATAGTATCTGGGAGATCTAGCAGTTCATTGTGCTGCAAGTCAAGGTTGGTTATCTGTGTACAGTTTCCAATCTCCTTTGGAAGGTGTTCAAGTTGATTGTGAGCTACATCCAGCGTAATGAGGTTACATAATTCACCTGTAAATTGACCAACATAAAAATTCAATAAGCATTATTTAAAAACATACTCAGATAATACTTGTAAGCAAGAAAATAAATTTTATAATTTCTGAAAACAACTGGAAACAAAACCACATTATAGAGGCAACTTTTATTTTAAAATTTTAAATCATTTAGTGAACATACTTGCATTGCAAGAAAATGAAAATTTCTTTTTTCTGTATCACAATTGCATTTTCTTTCTCAAAAACTAAGTCAACCACAAATCTGAAACCATTACATCAAGATGACATCTGATAAAATGTTGTTTGTGAATGATTACTTTTCCAACCTCTTTAAGTAACCAATTCAGTCACAAATGTTTACATATATTCCAAAATTTGAAGTACTGATTTTGTTAACCAAATTCAGCATAAATAATATCAGATACACCTTGAGTTCAGTTTGAGGGTCATAATCTACCTCAAGATATGGAAATAAATGGAAATGGAAAAGTAATTTTAAAATAATTATCTTAAAAGTTTTACAACTTTGGTAATTGTGAATTTTAATCTTGAATTTTCATTACCAAAATGGATCAAGATAGTCTTCTTAATATCCAGTTAGCTATTAATAGCTATCAGTATCTTCTTTCTCCTCTCACACCTATAGTATCTAGGAGGTCTAGCAGTTCACTATGTTGCCAAACAAAGTTGGTTATCTGTGTACTGTTTCCAATCTCCCTTGGAAGGTGTTCAAGTTGATTGTGAACTACATCCAGCTTTCAAATATGAAATCTCATATATGCTTTCGAATATGCATGTGTTCTGATGTTATATAAATGCATAAATTGACATTTATAAGTAAAAATTGCTTCTCAATTTACTAGGACTCTAAAAGGACAGAAAATAAGGTATATTTCTCCGTTTCCATTCTGGTTGAAAGGTCTGTATTGGCAATTTAAATTACCTGCACTGTTACTGAGTTTTAAAAAACCTTTTCATTTTTATTGGTCTTGTCAAGGCTTTTCTATTATTATTTTTTAAGGCAGAGGTTGGAGATACAGAAAAGTACAAACTATAGAACTCTGAAGAATGGGTGTGTAACACTTTTAAGCCACACATAATAAACACAGGCAACAAAAGAAAAATCGATGTTAGATTTTATCAAAATTTAAAACTTTAGTGCATCAGAGGATACTATGAAGAGTAAAAAGGCAACCTAGACAGTGGGAGAAAATATATGCAAATCACATATCTCATAATGGACTGATATCCAGAATATATAAAGAACTACCATAAAACAAGACCACCACAAAAATCCTCAAAGAAGCCGATTTTTAAAAGGGCAATGGACTTCAATAGATATTTCTCTAATGATATACAAGTGGGCAATAAACACATGAAAAGATGCTCAACATCAGTAATCACTAGGGAAATGCAAATCACAACGAGATACCACTTCATACCCATTGGGATGGCTATTATCAAAAAATAGAAAATAACAAGTACTAGTAAGGATGTGGAGAAATTGGAATCTTTGTGCACTGCTGTTGGGAAATGGTACAGTTGCTGTGAAAAACTGCACAGTGGTTCTTCAAAAAATTAAACATAAAATTACCATACAAGTCAGCAATTCAACTTCAAGGTATATATCCAAAAGAACTGAAAACAAGGACACAAACAGGTATTTGTACACCAATGGTCACAGCAGCATTATTCACAATAGTCAAAATGTGGAAACAACCCAACTGTCTATTAACGAATGAATAACCAAAATGTGGTATATATATATATAATGGAGTACTCTACAGACTGGAATACATTTCTGATGGGTGCTAAACATGGATAAACCTGGAAAACATTATATACCAAGTGAAATAAGCCACACACAAAAGAACAATTTTATGATCCCTCTTATATGAGGTACCTGGAATAGTCAAATTCACAGAGACAGAAAGCAGAACGGTGGTTAGTAGGTGCTGAGGAGAGAGGGGAACGAGGACTTATTGTTCAACAGGTACAGAGTTTCAGTCTCAGACGATGAAAACGTTCTGGAGATTAATAATGGTAATCATTGCACAGCAATGTCAATGTGCTTAATGCCACAGAACTCTACAAGTAAAAATGGCTAAAATGATAAATTACATGTTATGCATATTTTATAATAAAAAAACTTATGGGACATAGCTAAGCCAGTGCTAAGAGGGAAGTTTATAGCACTAAATTTTTACATTACAAAAGAGGTAGGATCTCAAATCAGCAATCTAAATCCATCTCAAGAAAATAGAAAAAGATAAAAATTAAGTCCAAGCAAGCAAAAGGAAGTTAATAAAAATGAGTATAAATCAATAAAAATGAAAACAAGGAAGAAAGAGAATAGTTAATGTAAATATAAGATGGTTTTTTGGGGGAAAAAATCAATGCTTATAGCCCTCTGCCATGATTTACAAAGATAAAAAAGGGAGAAGACACATATTTCAAATATTAGCAATGAAAAAAAGGAATACAGATCCTACGGTGTTTAAAAAGAGAAAATGGACATACTACAAAAATCTTTGTAATTATAGATCATAAATTCAAAAACTTAGAAGATATAACCTAATTATTCCAAAGCCAAACTACCAAAACTCAATCAAGATGAAACAGAAAACCTGAATAGTACTATAACCATTAAATAAATATTTGTAACTAAAAAGTTTTTCAAAAAAGAAATTCTAGGCCCAGATGGCTTCACTGCAGACTTTTACCAAATGCTTAGAAATGAATTAACACCGATTTTATGCAATGTCTGCCAAAAAATAGAGGAGGAAACAATTTCAAATTCATTTTATGAGGTATTACCTTGATATTAAAATCAAAGACAGTACAAAAAAGAAAACTATAAATCAATGTCTCTCATGAGATTTCTGTGTCAGGAACTCAGACACAAAAATTCTCAACAAAATATTAGAAAACTGAATTCAACAATATAAAAGGGATTATACATCATGACCAAGTACGATTAGGATTAATTCCTGATATGCAAGGCGGGTTTACTATTTGAAAATCAATCAATGTTATTTACCATATCAACAGTCTAAGGAAGTAAGATCATTTGATGATTCATACAAGGAAAACTTTTAACAAATTCAAAATGCATTCATGTTAAAAAACCATCACCAATTTAGAAACAGTGGGGAATTACCTCCATTTAGTAAAAAGCTTCTATAAAAACTTACAGCTGACTTCCAGTTTCCAATCTAACACACAAAAAATTTTGAAGTCATTGCTCCTGTCCTCACAACAAGAAAAAGGCTCAATAAAATGAAGATTATCAACTCTTCTTATATCCTTTTGAGATCTGAGGACAAACCTCTGCCCCCAGAACTGGAGAGAAATGTGATACAGAGTTACCAGGAGTAGAAGCCACAGCTGGGAGCTTGGTAGGAACACTTACTGAACTAATTAATTCGTTCAGACAAAAAATTATTGCTATGTACATTCTCTTTTTTCAGGCCCAATACTGGGCACTGAAGAAACAGACTACAATATACCAAACGCTCATATTCATGAAACTTACAACTCGTAAAAAGACAATGTGATTTGAGGGAGGCTACAAAGAGTCTCTGCTCCAATTAGGTCTCCTTCATTGCTTGCTTATAAAATTTCACCATTAAAGAGCCATTCTTTTGGATCTTCATGGCCATTCACCTCAAAGTTCTTTATCTTTAAGGTGGTGACCCTTTCACTGACTCATTCATGAAAGAAAAACTTACTGTGCACCTACTGGAGATTCAGCAGTGCAGGAAACGAAACAAGTTTCCATCTACATGAAAGATTCAGCAGTGCAGGAAACAAAGCAAGGTTCCATCCACATGAAACTTACACTGTAGTGTGCATGGAGTGGGGAATCATAAAATAAAGAAATAAAGTGTCAGGATGTGATAACTGCTGTAAACAACAAGAAGAAAACCACACAAGGAAAGGAAGTTGGAACTGTGACTGTTGGGGGAAGATGGGGTGGGAAAAAAAAAGCATGTTTGAACTGTGACACAGGGGGTTGGGAGGGGAAATAGGCAGAAAAGGAGAGGAGGGAAAGAAAGTGAGAAATCTAGGGTCTTAAATATCACCCTAAGGAATCTAGACCATTTTGACCAGATAATAAAGCACAATTTAAAGTTTTTAAGCAAACCATGATAATCAGAGTACTGCTCTAAAAAGTCTGTTTTCTCTAGATTTGAATGGATGGACTGGAGAAAGAGAAAAAATACAGAGCCTAGGTTGACACAACTGCAATTAGGCCACAAGAAATAGTGTGAAAGTCTATATACTACATCAATGGCAGTGGAATCAAGTGAATGAACAACAGGCCTACTATCAAGAGGGACAGAAAAAGTGACAAGACACTTTGGGAGCCCGAGGCGGGCGGATCACAAGGTCAGAAGATCGAGACCATCCTGGCTAAAACGGTTAAACCCGTCTCTACCAAAAATACAAAAAATTAGCCAGGCATAGTGGTGGGTGCCTGTAGTCCCAGCTACTCGGGAGGCTGAGGCAGGAGAATGGCATGAACCTAGAAAGCAGAGCTTGCAGTGAGTCGAGATTGCGCCACTGCACTCCAGCCTGGGCGACAGAGCGAGACTCCGTCTCAAAAAAAAAAAAAAAGTGACAGGAATGTGGTAGAATAACGCTTTTCAGACAACATATGGTGAAGGCCTGGTTCTTTGTCTTTTGCTTTTCCCAAGTGGTTGTAGATGAATATTTAAAACACAAACTCACACACTTGGATGTCTCAGCAATGTCAAATTGTTACATAAGATTCTAAATGCGGCCGGGCGCGGTGGCTCACGCCTGTAATCCCAGCACTTTGGGAGGCTGAGGCGGGTGGATCACGAGGTCAGAAGATAGAGACCACGGTGAAACCCCGTCTCTACTAAAAATACAAAAAAAAAAAAAATTAGCCGGGTGCGGTAGTGGGCGCCTGTAGTCCCAGCTACTCGGAAGGCTGAGGCAGGAGAATGGCATGAACCTGGGAGGCGGATCTTGCAGTGAGCTGAGATCGTGCCACTGCACTCCAGCCTGGGTGACAGAGTCACACTCCGTCTCAAAAAAAAAAAAAAGATTCTAAATGCTTCCTTTCAGTTTCTGTTCTTAATTTGGGCAAACTAGTAACAAACAGTTGGTGGCCCAGTACTTGTCTAGTGAGTAGGCTACACCTTGACTAGAACTAGAACAACAACAACAACAAAATTCTCTGATCCTAAGATATTGAGCCTGGGTTGATAGAGAAGATAAGATGCAATTATGAGAGAGGAATGGAATCCACAAAGAAGAAAAGTTGAGCTGAAGTTATAGTTTGGTCATGATGAATTTGAGATACTAGTGTGACATCTACGTAAAATATTTAGTGGTTAATTGTGGGGGAAAAAACATGAAGAAAATGTTATCATGGTAGAACATTTTTGTCCTAAGAGAAAGTTGGATTTAACATCTGCAAACATTGAGCTCTTCTGGCTAAGGGTAATGGTGGAGTCGTGTTGATAATTTAAAACTGTGGATAAAATATTTAAAGGCATATAGGGATACCAAAGTTAAAACTAGAGGGAATTTAACCCTTAAAAAGAAGGGAACTGTAGTAGGCAGACTTCTAAGATAACCCCCAATGGCCCTGCCTCATGAATAAATTATATACATTATCTAATTACCCCTCCCCTTGAGTGTGGGCTAAACTTAGTGACTTGCTTCTTACCAATAGAATATGGCAAAGGTGATGGGATGTCACATTTGTGATTCAGTTACTAAAGATTGTGACTTCCATCTTGCTAGCACTTTAATGATTTCTTAGCTTACACCCTTTGATAAGGCAAGCTGCCATGTTGAAAAGACCCATGTGAAAAGGAACTAAGAGCAGTCTCCAGCCAACAGTCAGCAAGAAATTGAAGCCCTCTCTCCAGCAACCTGTTAGGAACTAAATCCTAACAAAAACTACATGAGCTAGGATGTGAATCTTTTCCCAGGTGAGCCTTCCCAAGCCCTGGCTAACACTATGACTGAAAAATCTTGTAAGAGACCCTAAATCAGAAGGTCCAGTTAAGTTGTGCTTGATACCCAAACCAAATAAACTATAAGGTAACAAATGATTGCTGTTTTAAGAGTTATCTTTCAGAGCAATTTGTTATACGACAATAGACAACTAGTACAGCAATCACATGAGATTCACCTTCATAAATGCCTTTTTATAAAGCTTTTACCATGAAGTTACTAAAAAATCTGCAGGTGAAAAGTAAATCTCAAGTCAAAAGCCAAAGTCCTACTGCCAAGAAGCCAAAGGACAGGGTTCAGGGTTATAAGAGTGACTGGAATTCAAGGTTGGATACTCTGTAAAGGAGGAAATCACAAAGAGCAGAGTCCTAAAATCTGCAAATACACACTCCTCAAATGTTTGCCTGACTCCGAAAATGCATGTGGGAGAGGAGACTGCAAGGAGTCCAAGGGGAGAACCACAGCTAAAAGGCTAAAGGAGCTGAGCAGAGAGTTCAACAGTCGCCAAAGTTCTTTAAGAGTTTGGATTTTCAGTCTTGTCAAGTTGTTGGAGAGTAAGAAAACAAAATTCCAAGACGGCTATAACATAGGAGAGTAAAGACCACATCTCAAAACTAAGGAATTTACCCTAGGTTTAAGGATATAACCAAATAGCATCACCCTTAGAAGAGCTAAATCTAAGTCTCTATGGTCAAGGTGACTCAACAGCAATTTAACTGCCTAGCAGAATAAAATGTAATACTTTTCAGAGGATAACGGAATCCATAGTAGTTACAGTACTAGCTATTTATACTAGCCAATCAAGAATTACTAGACTGTCTTCTATTTACCACCATGGATGCAACTAGAAAATGAAAAAAATGTTTGAGAAAATGGTTTGCAGACTGCAGACAATACCCATATATGACTGTGCTCCCTTGTATCAAAGGAAAACAATAGGAGGTCCTATGATTGCCCCAGGTTACTGCCTGGAGCCAGGTTCCAGGTCACAGAAAAAGCAGAGAAGGAATACAGAACAAGCGCCAATAGTTATTACTGTTAGGGCAAAATATTTTAGTCTAGGAAAGCCAAGATGGTTAGAATTTGTGAGGCAGAATTGGAGACAGAAGAGAGTAGCAAATAGATTTGTGCAATCTCCAAGAAAGACTTATTCAGTCTTTGCCTAAATTCTTATCTGCATTAGGTGCAAACAAACCACCAAAGGCTAGGCAAAGACCTAGCAGCAGCAACCCAAACAATTCCCAGCAGTCACACAAGGTTGTGAATAGTTTGAATTCCTACCAGTCACAAAACAGACCTCCTAATATATAGATTTTCAGGGAGTCATCAAAATTTATTACCTTAGCAGTGGGGCTAAATTAGATGTAGACAAAAGGCTACTAAAACTACCATAACAAAGCTTAAAAGCAAGCCAGAAAGGATTAAACTGACTACAGAAAAATTTAACTGTATGCCAGGACAAAGTCCAGCACTATTAAAAGAATACAACAAAATCCAAGACTTAACAATGTGAAAATCTTATGAAGCTCACATCCAATTAAAAATTACTAAACATGTAGGATGGGTATGGTGGCTCACGCCTATAAACCCAGCACTTTGGGAGGCTGAGGCGAGAGGATCACCTGAGGATGGGAGTTCAAGACCAGCCTGACCAACATGGAGAAACCCCATCTCTACTAAAAACACAAAATTAGCCAGGCGTGGTGGTGCATGCCTGTAATATCATCTACTCAGGAGGCAGGAGAATTGCTTGAACCCGGAAGGCGGAGGTTGCGGTGGGCCGAAATCACACCATTGCACTCCAGTGTGGGCAACAAGAGCAAAACTCTGTCTCAAAAAAAAAAATAAAATAAATAAAAAAATAACTAGACATGCAAGATGCAGGAAAATAAGACCCACACAAGGAGAAAAGTCATTCTGTAGCAACAGAAACAAAAATAAAAGATGAAACTATAAGACAAGGACAGTGAAAAAGCTATTAAACAATGAGCTCCATATGTTCAAGGTAAAAGAAAACTTGAATAAAAATGACACCCAATGGAATGTATGGAAGTGAGAAATAAAATACCTGAGATGAAAACTTCATTGTATAGAACAGTAGATTTAGACACTGAAGAAGAAATGATATACAGCAGCAACAAAAAAATAGCTATAAAACTATCTAAAATATACACGGACACACACAGACAAATAGAGCATCAATGACCTAAAATGTAAAGTCTAATATATATTTAATTAGAGACTCAGATAATAGAAAAAAAAAAAAAACAGGACCAAGAAAGGGAAAAGTTACAAGAAATAATGGCCAAAATTTTTCCAATTTTGATGAAAACCATAAACCTACAGATCCAAGAGGCTCATAAACTCCGAGATAAGAATAACAGCAGACTTCTTGTTAAAAACTAGGAAGGCTATAAGAAAATGTAGAGGTGTCTCTAAAACACTGAGGGGGGAAAAAAGGAAACTTTCAAACTAGCATTCTATATTAGGAAAAACAGCTTTCAAAAATGAAGGCAGCAAGGTGTGATGGCTCACACTCTTAATCCCAACATTCTGGGAGGCTGAGGTGGGTGGATTGCTTGTGCCCAGGAGTTTGAAGACCACTCTGGGCAATATGGTAAGACCCTGCCTCTACAAAAGATACAAAAACTAGCTGGGTGTGGTGCACACACCTGTAGTCCCAGCTACTCGGGAGGCTGAGGAGGGAGGATCACTAGAACCCAGGAGGTCGAGGCTGCAGTGAGCCATAATCACACCACTGCACTCAAGCCTGGGTAACAGAGGGAGACCCTGTCTCAAAAAAAAAAAAAAGCAAAATAAAGATTTTAAAATAAAGCTTAACGAATTCATTTTGAGCAGACCTACACTACAATATGTTAATGCACGTTCTTTGGGCAAAAAGAAAATGATTTGAGGCCGCGTGCGGCAGCTCACGCCTATAATCCCAACACTTTGAGAGGCCGAGGCGGGCGGATCACCTGAGGGGAGAATTCGAGACCAGCCTGGCTAACGTGGTGAAACCCCGTCTCTACTAATACAAAAATTAGCCGGGTGTGGTAGCGTACACCTGTAATTCCAGCTACCCGGGAGGCTGAAGCAGGAGAATCGCTTGAATCCGGGAGGCAGAGGTTGCAAGGAGCCAAGATGGCGCCATCGCACTCCAGCCTTGGCAACAAGAGCAAAACCCCGTCTCACAAAAAAAAAAAAAAAAAAAAAAAAAGAAGAAAAAGAAGAGAAGATACAGCAATGAATACTAAAATTAGTGAGCAAAAGATTAGGGAAAAACAAGGTATCTGCATAGTCTAAAAACATCTCCCAAGATAAATTTAAAAGAAAAAAATATTAACTTTAAAGTGGAGAAGCACAGCAGAAATCACATTAACCAACTGGTCAAGGTCAAAATCACCAGTAATGAGACTTATCAATATGAATTGATATGATTCACTGGAAAAGGCATCACAATCACCACTGTGGTATCCCTGACAAAAAAACCAAACTCAAACTAGTCATGAAAAAAAAAAATTAAACGAAAAATGAGTGATATGCTATAAAACATCTGAGTGGTACTCTGCAAAAGTATCAATGCCATTAAAGGAAAGCCTTTCAGTCTTTGCTTTCAGATTGTCAAAGATCAGAGGATACCATGGACACATACATGACTATTAAAAATGTCACATGGGCCGGGCGCGGTGGCTCACGCCTGTAATCCCAGCACTTTGGGAGGCTGAGGTGGGCGGATCTCGAGGTCAGGAGATCGAGACCATCCTGGCTAACACGGTGAAACTCCGTCTCTACTAAAAACACAAAAAATTAGCCGGGTGTGGTCGCGGGCACCTATAGTCCCAGCTACTTGGGAGGCTGAGGCAGGAGCATGGCGTGAACCCGGGAGGCGGAGCTTGCAGTGAGCCAAGATCGCGTCACTGCACTCCAGCCTGGGCGAACAGAAAATGGACATTAGTGGAAAAACCGGTGAAATTAACTAAAATTTGTAACTTAGTTTATTGTACTGTATCACTGTTAATTTCTTGGTTCTGATCACTATACAATGGTTATATAGGATGTTAATTAATATCAAGAAACTGAGCGAAGGGTATATGGAAACCTTCCAAAATGGTTTTGAAACTTTTCTCTAAGTCTAAAATTTGTTCAAAATAAAAATTGTTGAAAAATTGTTTAAAAACGTAATTTAAACCTTAAAGCAAAATAGGATCAATGTATTATTATGGGACTTACGATAGTGAAGAAGTAAAATGTATGACAATAGTTGTACAAAGAATGGAAAGAGGGAAATAAAGGTGTTCTGTTGTGAAGTTCTTAGAATATATGCAAAATAATACAATATTATTTCAATGTAAAATGTGTCAAGTTATGATATGTATTGTAAACACTAGAGGAAACACTAAAAAACATCCCACAAAGATGTGTAACTAATATGCCAAAAGTTTAGATAGATGAAACTTACATTTAAAAAATACTTAATCCAAAAGAAAGCATGAGAGGAAGGGAAAAAAGGAACAAGTGGCTGTCAGGCAGGACAGAAACACAAGACCTAACTATATGCTGCTTACAAAACCCATTTTAAAAAGCTAGAAAAAGGTATACAATGCAAGCACTGTATGACACCGCTGAATGTAAAACATTAACAACCAACTTGACCTTGCTGATATTTTACAATCCTCCAAAAAACAGCAGAATATACAGTCTTTTCTTCAACTGCATTTAGAACACCTATCAAGACAAGCCCTATTTTATAAATCAAAGCAAAAAAAAAAAAAATCTGAAAACCTCTCTCACATATTTGGAAACTGAACAATTAACTTCTTAATAATCCATGGATCAGAGAATAACAAGGGATATTTAGAAAATTATTTTGAATAATGAAAAGACAACCTATCAAAATTTGTGTGCTACTAAAAAAGTACTTTGAGGGAAATTTCTAGCTATGAAATAGTTATATAATGAAAGAATAAAGGCCTGAAATCAATCTAAACCACCAATTTAAGAAAACAAAGAAAATCGTATTAAGCCCAAGGAATTAAAAATAAAAACAAGAAAGCATAAAAACAAAAGATTTTTTAAAAGATCAACAAAACTGATACACATCAAGCCAAACTGATAAGCAAAGAGAGCAGTCCCAAATTACCAATTTCAAGATAGAAAAGGGAACATCACTATATATATATATATATATATATATATATATGGAACATTAAAAGCTTAACAAAAATATGAACTTTAAGCCAATAAAATCAACAAACTGCACAAAATAGACAAATGCCCTGACAGATCAAACCACAAATTTTCAATAGAGATCAAATAGAAAACATGAATAACTATGTGTCTATTAAATAAACTGAATTTGAAATTCAAAACTTGTCCATACACACACAAAAAACCCTACTCCCAGATTGTATGGCTGATAAATTCTACCAAACATTTAAGGAGGAAATAATACTAATTCTGCACAAACCCTTCTAGAATATAAAACAAAAGAGGAAGAAACATGTCTCAACTCATTCTATGATACGAGGACATTATTACCCTGATACCAAACCATGACCAAAATTTTTAAAAAAGAAAGTAAAATTACAGATCAATATCAATGATGAATACAGATTTTAAAATCCTTAACAAAATTTTAGTAAATTAAATCTAGAAATATATAAAAAGGCCCTTTGAAAATGTACCTAGTAGGCAATCAAAGATTGGTAAATGAGTAATTTAGGTTTGTTTCACGGTTATAAACTCTCCTTTACTCTTACTTGACTCACATTTAGGATTCTTACATTCTAAAATAACCCTTGTTCTTTATAGGGATATTTTTCAAATATTCAGAGTTTAGCTCTATAACATAGCAAATCTTAATAAAATACATTTGTAAAACTATGTAATTAAAAAGAGTTGGAAATACTCATCCCACAAGTTTGAACAGATTTAGAGAGGTCAGATTTTATAACAGAACATTATTTATACTTGTCTTAAAAGCTTAATTATCCCTTTTCATTACAAAGACGACTTCAGGGGCTCTTCTAAGCAAGTGTTTCTGCAACTAAGGGACATGGACAAGTGACAATGTTCCTCTGACTTTGTAACATGCTGTCTTTAGGGTACCATGTCTGTCCCCCTCTCTTTCCCGTATCTCAGCCAAATGGAAAGTAAACTGTCTCCTTTGAACCTATCAAATCCTTCTAAAACAGTTCAAGTGCTATTTTTCTATGTTCTTTTTTTTTTCCTCCTGAGACAGGGTCTCTGCCACCCAGGCTGGACTACAGTGGCAAGGTCACAGCTCACTACAGCTTCAACCTGCTGGCTCACGTGACTCTGACTCTCCCACCTCAACCTCATGCGTAGCTGGGACTGTGGGTGTGTGCCAGCATGCCCAGCTACTTTTTTGTAGAGATGGGGTTTTGCCATGTTGCCCAGGCTGGTTTCAAACTCCTGGGCTCAAGTAATCCACCTGCCTTGGCCTCCCAAAGTGCTATTCTGTGTTCTTTTTTTTGCCTCCTTTAGCAATAATAACTTCTCTGGGTTTTTGTTTTTTAGTGAAAAGCATGACAATTTCATAACAGTAATAAGTAAACAGTTCATTTGTAGGTTTCTAACGTTTCATGCTGGTTCCCAGTCGAAAGGAGTTATTTATTAACAACTATGAATTCCCTTTACTGATTTCTCTTTCCTGCTAAAGTAAGTTACTTATTAGCATTTGTACAAACATTCAAATGAGATTATTAAATAATGTTACCTGGACCATATAAGCAATTGTATCACTCCTGGCAGTCCTGAGAGAATTTCAAGAATTTTAGTGATCATAAGTTACAATTTTAGTTAATACTGAAAATATTACTGAAATATTATAATGCTATACTAAAATAAAAATATATAATACTAAAATCTTGAAAATACTAGTTTTTATATATTATAAAGTTATAGTAATAATACCATATTATAATACTATAATACTAAAATATAAAATAAAAATAGGTTAATAGTACTGAGCTTCATTAAATTTCCTTCAAGCCACATTTATTGAAAGCCTACCACTTCACGTCTAAAAAAATTCACAGAAAAATTACATAATAGGAGTTAAACTAAATCACTAAGGTCAACTTTTTGAAAAAAGTTGCTGACTCTGTTCAATATGCTTTTATATAGAAATATTAAATATATACACATGTATATGTTGGTTATATGTACATCATTTGACTTATGATAAAGTCTAACACCCCCATATCGCAGAATAGTAAGAAACTGATTTTGTTTTCAATAAATGTTACTGAGTCAAATAGGTAATTTTAAAAATGCTGATTCTTAAATGTAAATTTAAGGAGGTGAAAAAGCTCTATGATGAAAACAATGAAAGAAATTCAAAGGCACCAAAAAATGGAAAGACATTCCACGCTCATGAATTGAAAGGATTAATAGTGTTACAATAACCATACCACCCAAAGTGATCTACAGATTCAATGCAATCTCTATCAAAATGCCAATGATATTCTTAAAAAATGTATATATATCCTAAAATTCATGTGGAACCACAGACGACTCTAAATAGCCAAAGTAATACTGAGCAAAAAGGACAAAGCTGGAGGGAACACACTGCATGACCTCAAAGTATACACAAAGTTAGGGTAACCAAAATGCACAGTACTGAATAAAAACAGACAATAGACCAATGGAATAGAGAACCCAGAAATAAATCCACATATTTACAGCCAACTGATATTTGACAAAGGAGCCAAGAATATACATTGAAGAAAGGACAAACCCTTCAAGAAATGGTGCTGAGAAAGCTGGATATATATATGCAGAAGAATGAAACTAGATCCCTATCTCTCACTATATACAAAAAATCAACTCAATAAATTGAAGACTTACATGTCAAGAACCAAAAATATAAAACTACTAGAAGAAACATAGGGGAAACACTTCAGGACAATGGTCTGGGCAAAGATTTTACGGGTAAAACCTCAAAAAGTAGGGCAAACCCAAGCAAAAATAGACAAATTGAATTATTTCAAACTAAAAACTTCTGCAGAGCAAAGGAAACAAAGACTGAAGAGACAACCTGCAAAATGAAAGAAAATATATGCAAACTACTCATCTGATAATAGATTAATATACAAGAAACTCAACAGCAAAACAATAATCATCATTATGATTTAAAAATGGGCAAACAATCTAAATAGACATTTCTCAAGACATACAAATGGCCAAAAGGTATATGAAAAAATGCTCAACATCACTAATTATCAGGGAAATGAAAATCGTAAGTATAATGAAAGGGTATCTCAACCCTATTGGAATGGCTATCATCAAAAAGGCAAAAACAACAACAACAACAACAACAGATACTGGTGAGGATGCAGAAAAAGAACTCTTATACACTGTTGGTGGGTGTACCATAAATTGGTACAGCCACCATGGAAAACAGTATGAAGGTTACTCAAAAAACTAAACAAAAACCTGCCATATGACCAAATAATCTGACTACTGGGTATATATCCAAAGGAAAGGAAATCAGTATATCAAACAGTTATCTTCACTCTCTTATTTATTACAACACTATTCACAATAGTCAAGATATGGAATCAACCTCTAACAACAGATGAAGAAAGAAAATGTGGTATATATACACAATGAAATGCTATTCAGCCAAAAAAAGAATAAAATTCTGTCATTCACAGCAACATGAATGAGCCTGAAGGACATTATGTTAAGTTAAATGAGCCAGGCACAGAAATATAAATACTGTTATGTTGTCTCATGCTAAAAAAGTTGATCTCAAAGTAGTGAGTAGAATAGTGGTTGCTAGAGGCTGAGAAGGGTGGCGGGCATTGGGGAGCAGCGGGATGGGGAGAGGTTGGTTAATGGACACAAAGCTACAGCTAGATAGGAGGAATTCTATCTGTTCTAAATTCTGCTATTCTATAACACTGTCAGGTGACTTCAGCAATTTATTGGATATTTTCAAATAGCTAGTAAGGAGGATTTTGAATGTATCCAATGAAAAGAAATGATAAATGTTTGAGGGATGGATGTGCTAATTACCATGATTTGATCATCACACATTGTATACATGTACGGAAACATCACATTGTAAACCATTGTAAACCATAAATAAGTACAATTATTATTTCTCATACATATGAATGCTGTGAGAATTGCTTTGTAAATGAAGATGATCTGGGTTCTCAAAAAGCATATACTTTAATATATCAGATAATTTTCCTAAGCAAAAAGGTTGACAACTAGACCCACATGAAATTGTATACTACATAAATATGTAGCATTTTATTGAACCTACAATGTAGGTAGAACACATTTTTTAAAATACTCCAACTTCTGTTTTTATAAAGAATAATAAATAAGGGAAACTTTAAAGAAAGAGAAGAAATCCTAAACACACAATTCAGAGAGAAAAGAAATCACAGGAATATTAGCAAAATACAAAATGAAGTTTATATCTGGTTTCAATGAGCAACAATTTCCTTCCCAAAAAAATAAAATCCTTTAAAACTTCACTGTCTACAGTTGCCTGAATAAACAGATTCATTATTCAAACTGACTATCTGGTGTCCCCTGCTGTAACCCACTCATAAACAGAGAATATACAAAAGCACATCTTTAACAGGAAACTCAAAGGAACCAATCAGTTGGGAAAGGAGGTTTAAAAAAGTGGTTATTTCCTGTTTTCCCTCTGAAAACATGGGTTCTTGACTGTCTTTGTGTAGAGTGAAGAGTCTTTTTCAAGATTAGAAATGGAGAAAAAAGGAATGGATCACTGATCTATAAAAGAAAGCAATGACTAAGGTTTCAATTTATCTACTTAACCCAAAAAGAGGGGATGTTTACTTTATTTGTCCATGCCTTAACATACAAAAGGAGAAAAGTAAGTGAACATTACCAAATGAAAAGTTTTCTTAACTACTTTCTGATATATTATCTCTGGCTCTAAACAGTCTGTTCCAGTATCTTTTTACTGTTTTCTGCCAATTTTTACCCATGTAATATGTACCACTGGTATCAAATCGCATTACATTAATGCTTAAAAGGATAAATGTTCTAATTTTAATATTTTTTTCCTATCAAAGCAACAGCATAGCCCAACCTTGTGCAGTGGTTAAATTCCAATTATATTATTTAAACTAAATAGTAGGCTCTATTTCGAAAACTCCTAATTTAAAAAAAATTATTTTTATTTTTTAGAGATAGGGTCTAGCTCTGTTGCACAGGCTGAAGTGCGGTGGCGCAATCATCACTGACTGCCCCTCCAATTCCTGGACTCAAGGATCCTCCTGCTTCACCCTTCCCAGTAGTTGGGATTTGAGGCATGAGTCACAGTGCCCAGCTGAAAACTTATATTCCTCAAATATACTGCTGAATACAAACTAGATGGCATGATTTAAAGTGATATATTTATTCAAACAATGAAGAATAAGCATCTAATATAAATCTAATATATATTTATAAATAATGTAGCTCTAATATGCATAAATGAAAGTTTAACAAAACTATAATTAGCATATATTTTGAATTAAAAATTCCCTGTTATGGGTTTCTGCAGTAAGTCAAATAAATTATATTAAAGGTGTTTAACACTTTAAAAAATGTCAAATTTCCATTTTATTTGATCATTGAGCACAGGTCTTATTTTATAAACATTCTCCAAGGAGCTCAGAACTTCTTTTAAATTAAAAACCCATTAAAGCAAGATCTACATCACAGAAAATAACTATTTCTGTCTTTCTGTTATAATAAAAGATAGCTCTCAAGAATTAAAAACAAATATATAGTGATCAGGAAACTGCAAATCAGAACTACAATGAGATACGAATTCACACCATAGAATGGTTATAATAAGAAAAGACAGATAACAACAAGGATACTGAGAATGCAGAGAAATTGGAATCCTCAAACACTACTGGTAGGAATGTAAAATGTTGCAGTCCCTTTGGAAAACAGTCTAGTAGTCCCTCAAAAGGTTAAACAGAGTTACCATGTGACTCAACAATTCTACTAGGTATATACTCAAGAGAAGTGAAAACAAATGTCCACACAAAAACTTGTACACAAATACAGTAACTATACTCATAACAGTCAGAAAGCACAAACAACCCAAATGTCTGACAACTGATAAATGGATAAATAAAATGTGGTACGCTCATATAATGAACTATTATTCAGCAATAAAAAGGAATGAAGTACTGATACATGCTATAACCTTGATGAGACTTGAAAATATTATGCAAATTAAAAGAAACCTGTCATAAGAGACCACATATTATACGATTCTATTTATAGGAAACATCCAGAGAAAACACTAATCTATAGAGACAGAAAGTAGATTAGTGTTTGCCTAGGGTTAATGAGTTAGCAGAAATCAGGAGTGATTGCTTAAGGGTTCAGAGTTTCTTTTGGAGGTACTGAAAATGTTCTAACATTATCTCTGATGGTTACATAAATCTGAATATTCTAAATATCACTGAATTGTTTATTTTTAATGTGTAAATTGTACGGTATGTGAATTATATTCTAATTAAACTGTTAAACCCAATCCTCCCCCCAAATCTTGTGCATTGGCTTTCAACTGCAGTTGCACATAAAATAACACAGGATACACTTTAAAAGTACAGACCCTGGAGCTACCAGAGAATCAAAATCTATGGGGGTGGTACCCACTTTTGTAAATTGTGGGGACAGTATAGTGGAAACGACCAAGACTTACATTTCAAATTCTGACTCTGCCAACCTAGAAGCATGATCTTCGGTAAATTACCTAATTTTCCTACATTGTCAGTTCCTTCTTCAGTACAATGGGAAAAATACCTATTTCATTGGTTTACCGTAAGGATATAAGATAGTATATTTAACGTATACACGGACAGAACAATGTAGAGTATTATGATTCATGTGCTCAAACAACAGCCATTCTTATTATTATGATGTTATTTTTACTAACATTTATTTTCTTATTCCCTATAAAGAAACAGATGACGCAGACTTCTGCATGTTTGCCCCAGATCCATGCATCTAAGTTAAACTTTATAAATCATAATTCCTTATGAGAAACATTAAATTATACTTTTAAAAGCAGTTTACTTTCTCATGCCCTGCTTAGAATGAAACAAGCAACACTTACGATATTACCATTTTTACAGAAGTCCAGCAATTACAAAAACACAAACTTTAGTAATGTCACTAATTATGGGAAGGAGCCCATTAACAAATTCAATGGCTGTTTTTAAAATTACAATTTAGGAATAAAGGTCAAAAGACTAGGTAGCCACAAATACAAGCCATATAATTACTTAAAATATGCCAATTTTAAAAGATACATTCACTTTTTAATAAAAATGCTATCTATATGCTCAAGAACATATATGTATGTTAATTCCTAGGTAATTTGATAGCATTTCTATGGAAAAAGTCCTTAGAGATTTGTGAATTAAAGTCAGACTTTTAGTACTGAGTGTAACACTTACACAAAACAATAAGAACAAAGACAGGAAATAACTTTTATATTTCTATGTAGAAATTCAGCATTTATTTCTCCAATTGCTTGTAATTCTATTCCATAACACGAGCCATAACACGCAGGTCAAATTTTGACTAAATATGACACTAAAACAAGTCCTTCAACAACCACATTTCTATCTGAAGACATGGAATGGAGCATTTTCACTCAGAAATTCCTGGGAATATTTTAATATCTCATGAGTAAGTCATACTCTGTAGTACATTACTTGAGAAAACCTATCATAAATTTTCTAAACACATTAAATTAAACCAAAATTTAATTAACATTTGGATTGTCTAGTTAAGAGTTAAATGTAACAAGTCATACTTAAAATTTAAACATCTTTTTTCAAAGCTAAACAAAATATTAAAACATCCACAGAATATCATATCTTTGAAAAGCTGCAAAGCCTAAAAATCAGAAAGTTTATCACTCATTATAAGACCAATACTGAAAGCAACAATATAATCTTTATTTTTTTCAGAATAAAATAAACTGCCTTTAATACAAAAAGAAAACATCCTTTAAAAAGCTTCATAATCAACATTTTATGACAATTTTTATAAATCTTATAAAAAGGGCCCACAAAGGCAATACCTTTATCAATTTTTCAAAACTGATGTCAATGGATTACTATATTCCAAATGTTTCAGAATGTTTTTCCATAATTAAAAATGCCAGAACTAATTTTTAATTTTTTACTGACATGTTCACATGTGTATATTCCCTATGTTTTTCTCCTACTACCAGGCTTTAAAAAACATTTTCTTTGTTTTAGTACAAGTTAGCTTTATATACAAGACTGGAATGAAAATTACCAAAATGCTAACAGCGTTGCATTTGCTACAGGTGACGTTTCTTCTACCGTTCTAAATTCTTGTGTTATTTTTAATAAACATGTAAGTACTTTCAAGATGCAAGAAAAATTTTTTTCCTATTTTCTTATGACACTGCTCTTTCATAAAGCTCTGATTTGTCAACCTTTTGTGGTAAATTAGGTAGAAAGTGATGTGAATTTAAACATCTTTCAGATAAAGATGGAAAAGTCAGAGAATGAGAAAATGTAGTTTTCATATATCTAATAAAATTGTATCAACAGATACTTTAAAAACAGGTAGCAACAACATGAAAATTAGGCAAACATCTTTTCTTCTTTAAATTTATTCTCCAACGAAAGTAAAAGAAGATTAGGTTTGTGTGGGAAAGATCTAATTACATCTATTTTCTAATTCACTTTTTTTTTTTTTTTTTTTTTTGAGACGGAGTCTCGCTCTGTAGCCCAGGCTGGAGTGCAGTGGCCGGATCTCTGCTCACTGCAAGCTCCGCCTCCCGGGTTCACGCCATTCTCCGGCCTCAGCCTCCCGAGTAGCTGGGACTACAGGCGCCCGCCATCTCGCCCGGCTATTTTTTGTATTTCTTAGTAGAGACGGGGTTTCACTGTGTTCGCCAGGATGGTCTCGATCTCCTGACCTCGTGATCCGCCCATCTCGGCCTCCCAAAGTGCTGGGATTACAGGCTTGAGCCACCGCGCCCGGCCTCTAATTCACTTTTTAAGTCTATGAAACAATTTCAAGCTGTGTACTATTAACAGTGCTGAAAATGGAATAAAGTAAACCATTTAAAAAGTTGTAATTTAGAAATAAGCTGTTTTTAGGCAAGTATCAGGCATTTTTTGATATGAAAAAGCACTCAAAATTATTTAGCATAACAAACACTACAAATAATAATAATCCAAGGCCTCTTACCAATTTCAGCAGGTAGTTGTTTAATTTTGTTCTCTCGAATGCTAAGCATGCTGAGTTTTGACAAGTTTTTGATGTCCTTTTCCACAGTAGTTATACGATTAAAGCGAAGGTAAAGAGTGGTGAGAGAATCCAGCCTATACACCACTGAAGGAATTTCTCTCAGTTTATTATGCCGTAAATCAAGCATCCGCAGCTTCTTCAAGTTATCAAGAGAGTCAGGCAAACTGGTAAGTGAATTTTCACTTAGAGCCAATGTCATGAGATTTACTAAACATCCCACCTCTGCTGGGAGGGACTGCAATTTGTTACTGTATAAATAAAGTTCTGTTAATTGAGTCAACTCTTTGATTGATGATGGCAATATGTGTATAGATCTCTTGGATAAGTCCAAACGCATTGAATTCTCTTCCCGGCATTTGTTGAGTTCTTTAATCACCTCTGCATTGCTGGATTTTTTTCTAGTCCCAGGTGCTGGGTTTGGCCGTTTGATCGTATTGTCAACTGAAAATGCCACCCCTGGTTGGGCAGCACTGGAGTCCTTCTTTCCGTCTTTGGCATCTTTCCCTTTGGTCTTAGGTTCTTTTTCTTTGCTCTCTTTCCCAAAACCTCCAGAAGCTTTTGCCTCCTTTTCTCTTTCCTTGGCTGATGGTACTTTGGGATCTTTTTCTTTAGAGTCTTTTTCTTTTCCTAAACTACTACTCATGGTGACTCAAGCCTGGACAAAAACTACATGAACTCCTTTTATTTTCCAGTAATTGAATTCAAAGATGAAGAGACAAAGATCCTACACAATCAAAAAAGTACTGGCTCGAAGAAGTAATCAGCATGCAGTAACATCCATCTGTTACATGTTGGATCTAAAAGCACTATGCCCATTTCTGATAATGCATTCCAACTGGTAAAATAGTGCTGGTCAATCAGTGATTCATTAGAATTCCTGAAATATAATATAGAGAGTATTAAATTACTTTAGATAATTTATATTAAGTAAATAGGCTCTGAAAAACAATCTTATTAGAGTTTGTCATTTTCCTCTGATTTCATTCTTAAATATTTATGAACATCCTTTATTATGTAAAAATCCATTTAAAACTACACAGCTTAATAAGGCTGGCTCTACTTTCAACAAACTTGAAGTCTAATAGGAAGAGGTAAGAATGTGAGTTACTTTAGTATAAAATTTTGTAAGAGCTAAAAAGTGGAAGAAACCACAACAATAAGCTTAATATTTATTAAGTCCTTTCTATGTACGAGCATTATTCTGAGGAATTCACATATATTAATATAACACATACAACAGCCCGATGAGATATATTGTTATCCCCATTTTATATAAAGAAACACTAAAGCACAGAAATATTTTTAAGTAACTAACTTTGAGATCTTGGAAACATGATGGAGCCAATATTCCAAATTAGGTAGTATGTGCTCACAGCCTACGTTCCTAACCCACTACACTAAAACAGTTCTATCTACAATTGGCAGATAGCTTTAGATAATAGAAAGGATTTCAATGGTGGTGAAGATAGAAGGGAGAGCCGTCTGGCAAAAGAAAAAAAATGAACAAAGTGAAATATGTATGAAAAACAGCACAGTTCAGGGAAAGGGGCATTAAGAATCTGTACTTTAATAAGCACTCTATATGATTCTGATGGAGGTAGACCTGGGGATCATCTTTGAAAACCAGTGATAAAGGGCAATGTCCGATGATGTGAATATTCTAGGGACTGAAAAAGTGAGAAAGATCAATGGCACAGAGTTCTTAAAAGCAGAAAAAGTTTGCTGGTAAAATGACAGGCCGAAAAGATTGGCAAAGGATAAAAAGATTAGTAAAATATTTATGGAAGGAATCAGTCCTCCCTAAACATTTTGGAATTTAAAATTAGTAATTCTTATTTTGTGACTCTATTGTTAACTCTATTTATCTAACTGATAATTATTTGGTACTTGGGATTAAAGATAAAATAACTTCTTACCTGACTAGCTTAAGCAGTTAAAACAGTTATTAGAATTTTGTCAGACTACCAAAAGGATGTGATAATGTTAAATGCTAAGGATTCTGCTAATAATTTATTTTTACAGGATGTGAACCCCACTCTATATACAAGCTTGCAGTTTAGACAGCCAAAACACTCACATATAACAAGTAATTGATAAGACAGTATATTATTAAATCCTCAGATGAGTGGCATATGCTATAGCACTTTTGAGAAAATTGGTATCAGTGAGAACGGTTGAGAAAAGCTTACAGGAAGGACTTAGGCTAACTAGTCCTGGATTAACGGGTTGCGTTCAAGCAACTAAAGGAGAGGCGGCAAAGCATTACAGATGGGTGTCATGAAAAAGAAAGTTTTGCCTAGAATAAGGAATGGAGCTTAGTTTGCACAGGACACTGAAAATGTGTCACTTTGCTGAAGCAAACGGTCAAATGTGCAGAAATAACAGGAACTGGGGTAGAGGATGAATAATCTGTAAATCTGAAACTGCACAGTGTGAACTTTACTGGTATATAAGATTCTACAATTAAACAAACACGTCATTATTTGCTAGCACACCAGGAGAGCTCTATCTACTACTACCCACCCCTTTCGAAAAAAAGAAAAGAATTATTTTGCACTACAATGGAGAGAGACTAAGAAAAACTCTAGAGATACTGATTCAGAAAAGAATGCTGATAAGCCAATATGAAAATACATTTACTAAAACCATACAACTGTAAATAATGGGAAGTATGCATAGCTAAAGGGTTACAGGCATTGCTTATCAATTTGTATTTAAGAAATGTCACTATATCAAGTTTCTGGAATCAAATTTCTATTTAGCAAGATATGTATATCCTAAATTTAGAAGGACACCTCCTATATAAAGATCAAATGAGATATATAAGGTGTAAAATCACATATATTAAGTACAGAGGATAGAACAAGACTATCCCTATTAAAAGGTAAGAAAACTTAGAAAGAAATAAAAAGTAAACTTTTCTAATGATAAAAACGAAAAAAGAAAATACATGACCTGAGATATTTGTTTAAAAATACAAATTTCCAGGCTCCATCACAAATCACTGAATCAAAGTTTTAGGGAGAAGGGGTCTAGGTATTTTATAAAAATAAATGCCTCAGCAAAAGCTTATCAAGTTCGGGAAATACAAGATATGACCAAATGTAAAATCTGAACACCAGTATATTTAATATTATAGTTTTCAAATATAATTAAAAAATAATGAAGGTTGAAGGTAATGGGTGGGTCAAGAAACTGTATTAATGGAAATACAAGTTATTAATAAAGTTCCCATTGAAATCTAAAAGGACTTCCCATAATCTATAATACTATCCACTGTATCTGAAATTCAGACTGATACTTGAACTGTCTGATGGGTTTACTGCAGTGGTGATGAATTTGAACTAGTGACCCACAAACTCATCCTGTAGCTCTTGTACCTAATGAGATTTGCAGATATATATAGTTCAGTAATAGCTCATAAGAAATATAACTAGTCAGAGAATAAAGCTTTTGACCTTGACAAAATCACTATGCTTTACTTAAGGGAATTAACTCACCAGCCAGACTTAGCTATTAACTAAAAATTTCTCACATCCAGTAAAAATATTTTTGGCCAAGAGAACTAACAAGTTATCTGACAGTCAAAAATTAAGTTCTGGATCTAGTTCAGACCTGAATCAGGTGACACTGTCAAACATTTTAGATAAGAAAACATATTGAGAGTAATCTTTCATGTTTCTTGGAAATAAGTTATTTATTTAATAGTTGTTTTTTAATCACTTCAACTCCACTATGTTTTGGGGGAAGGCTATATTTGCACACAATTTGAATCTTGTACCCACTTAGGTAATAGAATACACAGTACCCAGTCTCGAAATGCTTGAAATCTAGTGATAAAAGCGTAAAACTGCATCAATAATTAAGCTGAGGCTGGCAAGGAGGTTTTTATACTGGGATCTTTACTACCCCAGAGGACTCTCTTATTCACCTCCACCTAATAACTACCGCATATGAAGCACTTGATATGTTAGCTCCCTTGAATACATTTAACCATTAGTGACCTCAAACAAAAAAACTATAAATTTGGCAGGCGTGGCAAATTTGCTAGGATTACACGTCTGTAATCCTAGCACTTTGGGAGGCTGAGACAGGTGGATCACTTAAGGTCAGGAGTTCGAGACCAACCTGACTGACATGGTGAAACATCATCTCTACTAAAAAATACAAAAATTAGCCGAGCGTGGTGGCGGGCGCCTGTAATCCCAGCTAATCGGGAGGCTGAGGCAGGAGAATCGCTTGAACCCAAGAGGCAGCGGTTGCAGTGAGCTAAGATTGCGCCACTGCACTCTAGCCTGGGCAACAGAGAGAGATTCCCCAAAAACAAAACAAAAACTACAAACTTGGTGGAGCTCTGAGTTGATACCATTTTTCTCTGGTACATAACTATATTCCAAATTATGAAAACTCTGAATTTCAAATTCCTAAGAGTTCCTCTAGTCCCAGTTTACAGATGAGAAAACTGAGGCACCAAAGTCAGATACCTACTAAGTGACTAACGAAAAATTCAAAACCAGGTCAGCCTGGTAAGGACTCGAAAGCCCAGATATATTCTTCCCCCATCCCATGTTGGATTTCGGAGATAAACATCCAAATCATGATTATATGAGGGTGTTGATTACAATTCATTTAGGCTTCTAATAGCTTCTAAGTCAAGGGTGAGCAAACTTTTTCTGTAAAGTGTCAGATATTAAACACTCGAGGCTTTGCAAGACAGATTGCTTTCTGCTACAGGTACTCAATTCTGTCATTTTAGCAGAAAAGTAGACAATATGCAAATGAGTAAGAGTGGCTGTGTTTCAATAAAACTTTACCAAAAACAGACCTCAGACTGGATTTGGCCATCAGGCCATAGTTTGCCAAGCCCTGTCATAAGTCAGTGTCAGGTTTTAAATCATTCCTTTCAGGAACTATATTTTTATGCAAATTGGACACAAGAAGTAAAAAATGTAGGCTGCCAAATTTGGAAAGGCTGGTTATTCAAATTTAGTAATTTGGACTTTATCATGCAGACATCATGATTCTTTCAACTCTAATGTTCCAGCAGTATACTCTCAGGGGCTGCCAAGAGTAAATATAAAAAGCCAGTAAAGGACTCCTGAAGGAGAAGAGGCTATGATTACAGTCATATTTTAACAAAATTTACCTGACACTGTTAAGAATGATTGTAAACAGGACTTCAGAAGGAAGGCAGAAAATTTAAAAAGCTAATAATTTCGTATTTAATCAGTGCCAGACATTTTCAGCAAGAATTCTCTAATGTTCAATCAGTGCCAGACATTTTCAGCAAGAATCATCTGGGGAGCTTAGAAATCCTAGCCTCTAATCCAAGAATGCTAACAAAATAAGTATCTGTGGTAGGGAACAGTAAGCTGTATGTTTAAAGAGTTTTCGAGGTGATTCTATGTAGAGGCAAATTTGGAAGTCACTGCAATAGTCCACGCCAAACATGATAAAGGTACAATCTAACTATTTTTAGCTACAGTATTTTGGAATTTTGTAGGTTCACTTTAGGTTGTCTCAATGTTTAGAGAAATGCTACTGGCATTTAATGGGCCAGGTCTGGAGATAAGAACTATCCTTGCATACTGTACAACCTTCAAATACCTACAAATATTCAACCTGTGTAACTAGGTGAAATACCTGTTTATAATTTTGAGCACCTTGAATCTAATTCCATTTTACACAAAAATTGCAGTACTTTTGCACTATTCTTTAAGAGTTATTTGTTATTTCTGATGATCACTGATACTCATACTGATCTCGGTATCCGAGTCACAAATATAACACATCCGTATCAGTTTGCACTTCTAACAATTACATTCATGACATATGTACAAACTTTTGCTCCTCATTGCTTTCTGGTATCGTGCTTGAACACTTAAGTACTGAAACATAAAATGTATAATAAATTCTTCATTGTTTTCTAATATCATTGTGCCTAAGCATTTATATAACATACAAAATGTACAATATTTTTCTTATATATCTCCTTTAAGAAATTACATAGATTTTTAAAAATAATGTAGGTTACTATCATTTTAGAATAGTAAGGAACCGTTACAGAATGTTGCATAAATGGGATATTAGGTCTGATGTACTTGAGAACAATTGGTTTAAACTACAAAGGTACTAGGAAAACACAGGAAAAATTCTAGAGACAGAAAGCAGCTGGGGATGAACAGGAGTAGACAGAAGGAAGGGATTCAGGGTAATGTCTGAGTTGACAGCTTAAATCAGGTGGATGCAGCATGATTATTCAAGACAGGGAACATAGAAAAAAAGAAAATTAGTAAAATTTTGAACAAATTTATACTGAGATTCTAGTCTAGTCCACACTTGAAAATGTGATTTTAGAATAAAGGAGGGAGGTCTGGGCTAGAAATAAAGATACAGCTTTGGTGTCAACAGCAAAGGTTTGAAATGAGAATATCCACAAAATGCATGTAGAAGATGATACTGGTACTCTGCGGAAGATAAATATTTAGAAATGGATGGATGGGCCAAGTGCAGTGGCTCATGCCTGTAATCCCAGCACCTTGGGAGGCCGAGGTGGACGGATCACGAGGTCAGGAGATCGAGACCATCCTGGCCAATATGGTGAAACCCTGTCTCTACTAAAAATACAAAAATTAGCTGGACATGGTGGTGCACACCTGCAGTCCCAGCTACTCAGGAGGCTGAGGCAGAAGAATCGCTTGACCCAGGAGGCAGAGGTTGCAGTGAGCCGAGATCACGCCACTGCACTCCAGCCTGGCAACAGAGCGAGACTCCGTCTCAAAAAAAAAAAAAAAAAGAAAGAAATGTATGGATGACAAAGCCCTCAAAGAGAAACAGAGGTACACATAAACTAGGAAAGGGTATTGTCAAAGCAGCAGCCAGTTCATCTATTTAAATTTTAGAAAGAAGGAGTAGTCAAAAATACGTAGCATACTGGCAGAAAACTTAGCCTTAGAGAAGAAGGATCTTTTTTCCTTTCAATTAAAAAATGAGAATGGATTCAGCTACAAACAAATTTTGTTTGAAGGGAAGAGGAATAAGAGAGAGTTAAGTGAGATTATCATCTCCAGTTACATACAGAATCACATTCGTTTGGTGAAACAGAAGCAAATTAATCTGCTGAGAGCAAGAAAGGCAAAGTTTGCTAAGGCATTGATGAAAGAAGTAAAAAGGGAATGGATGAGGACATAGACCAGAGATAAATAAAATTGCTGAGTCTGATAAATTTTGATATCATTAATTTGTAGTGGCATCAATCTTCAAAACTGTATTTGGCAATCTAAATTGTATTCCTAAATTAATTTAAAGTTGAGGGGATTCACAGAGCAAGTGTGGCAGAACAATAAGGAACCAGACAGTACAGTTTGGGCTGGCAAGGAGAAAAAAGTGAACCTAATAAGCTATTCGTTTCTTAGATAATTAGAGGAAAAGGGAGAGATCAAGGAACTGGAAGAGTGACTTGGAAATTGTGGGGGTGGGGTGAGGGGATGCCTTACCGATTAAGAATCTGATGTTCTTCCTGCAGGAGAATTTACATTTATCCACAAACATATAAGCACGGCATTATACACACCAGGTAAAAAACTATGTTCAATTAAGTCAAAGAGTTGGTAAAACAGACGAGCATTAAAAAGCTAAAAAGACAGTAAATTATGGCAAAACAAAGCAATAAGCTTTCAATCACAACAGTCCTAAGAATTTGAGAAGAAATGCGCTGATTTACTCAAGCGCGTATTGGAGGCAGAGTTGCTGAAACTAGAATACAGAGCTATTGATATTCAGGGCACTATTCTAACCAATCTTGCTGACTACAATAACGTATCTTATCTGATGAACCATTTGAATGGCATGAAAGCATGGAACAATACTACAACCAAAGGTACCCATTTATGAATATTGCTATTTCCAAACTTAAATACAAAGATCAGCAAATTACAGAAAGAAAATCTCTATTAAGTTAATGTTGCCTTAGGACAAACACCCAATAAAGAGCTTGTTTTCTTGATCTCTGAACAAACTTCCAGGTTCACCAGAAAAGGTACCCTGATGTCTAATTCTGCAGGTCAACTAAAATTTTTCTTTCAATTAAAGAGGCTACAAATATATTTAACTTACTTACAAGAAGCAGCTACTTATGAGATATTTCACTGGCAATATATACACATTAAAAGGAATACTTTATTTTTTTATTTTTTATTTTTTTGAGACAGAGTCTCTCTCGGTCGCCCAGGCTGGACTGCGGTGGCCAGATCTCAGCTCACTGCAAGCTCCGCCCCCCGGGTTTACGCCATTCTCCTACCTCAGCCTCCCGAGTAGCTGGGACTACAGGCGCCCGCCACCACGCCCGGCTAGTTTTTTGTATTTTTTAGTAGAGATGGGGTTTCACCGTGTTAGCCAGGATGGTCTCGATCTCCTGACCTTGTGATCCGCCCATCTTGGCCTCCCAAAGTGCTGGGATTACAGGCTTGAGCCATAGTTTGTTATTTAAAAAAAAGGATTTTGCCCACAGCCCAATCATTTATTTTTTATTTCTCCTAAACATGAAATACATAATTATATAAGGTAACGGAAGCAGATAATCTAAACCCAAGCAGATCAAGATAAATGTAAGATTTAAAACATTCATGTTATACAAGACTATCATTTTTTAACATGTAAGAAGAGTTTTCAAACCGGAAAAGTCTTCAACTTTTTATTCCACAATTTCAACATATTTTAGGACAAGGAGTGCTGCTGTGAAAAACAAAGATTTTTTAAAAAGCAGCAAAGTATCACAGGACATTAGGCACAGAAGCAGAATTACAAGCAGTTATATCCAAAGAAGCGGAGTGGTCTTAAGGTATAAAATGTTGTCAGGAGTTTGAGACCTGCCTGGCCAACATGGTGACACCCAGTCTCTACTAATAATACAAAAAAAAATTAGCCGGGTGTGCTGACGCACACCTGTGGTCCCAGCTACTCGGGAGACTGAGCTGGAGAATCACTTGAACCCTGGATGCAGAGGCTGCAGTGAGCGGAGACTCCAGGAACTCCAGGTGGAGTGCAGTGAGCGCCACTGTACTCCAGCCTAGGTGAAAGAGTGAAACTGTTTCAAAAAAAAACATGAAATGTAAAAAACCTGTTGGATGCACAGGAGTCATTTCAGGCAGTTAGGCACATGCAGATAGCAGAGGAAGCTATTACAGGTGACTCTGCAAAGCCTACACTTTAATTCTCTACATGTGTCAGTGCATGTGCTACCCATACATACCCATATATTTGGGTTGCTTGACCCATGTACTTAAAAAGCATATATTTAATAAGGTTTCCATCATTTACAACTCTGTCATATCTTCCAATTTTGATGACAATGCCCTTTAAATTATCTGATATTATTTTATTTGCTTAACTGTTCCTTACGCCTTTATACCCTTCCTTCCCCCTAACTCTTCAATGAGAACAGGAACTTTGTTCAGTGTTGAATGAACATTGTAATATCAGAAAATAAAACATGTAATTAAGTCTCATATTTCCATTTCTACTCTAGGACAATGTGCTTTAGTAAAAAAGAAATTATAATATTTTGGTTGAAACAAAAATTACAGAAACAGAGCAATGACATAAAGTCATATTTATGTATTTCTTGGTTAAAAGATTCTGTTTTCCCCCTGAATTCCCTTTCACACTACAGGTTAACAGATGTCCCACACATGATATTGCAAGTAAGAATTTATTAAGTCAGCAGTTAATGAGTCTACACAAAATTCTGCATACAGAGACCTCAATAAATGTCTTTTAAACTGAACTGAGATAATCAATAGATTTTCCCCCCAATCTCTCTAAAAACCTCCTACCTCATTTGCATCAGACTTGATTTCCTTCCCAATCAGATCTTTATCCCAAACTGCTCCATTTCAGTAAAAGACAACATTCGGTTAAGCAAGAAACTTAAGAAACTTAAGAGTTATTCCTATTCCTCCTTCATTTCCCATATCCAAACCTTTGGCAAGCATGGTGGACTTTAGTAAAAATGAATCACAAATCGTCTACTCTCCACATTCATTGCCTTCACTGTACTCCAGGCTCTCATCATCTCTCTCTTGAACTACCTTGGCCTGCTGATTCCCACATACTTTAAATCCATTCTCCAAAAAGTGAACAAAGCACTTTTTATCCAAGTAGTTCAAATTACTCTCCTGCTCAAATTCTCTAATGGCTTTCCACTGTAAGCAGCACAAAATGTTACAGAGGACCAGAAATGGCTAATTTTTCAAATATTAATTAGAAGAAAAGACATCTTAGAGTTGCTCCATTAAATCTCAAAATGAACATATTTTAGGAAAAGGTTTCCCTGCCTGTCTCTTCAAACTTATCTCTTACCAATCTCTCATTGGCTTACTATTCCCCAGTCACACTGCTCTTTCTGTTCCTTGAAAACACCAATTTCTTTCCTACCTCAAGTACTTGTCCCTGTTGCCTCTGCCTGGAATGTTATTCCCCTATTTTCACATGGCTGACTCTTTTATTAATATTTAGGATTCACCTCAAGCTTCACCCCTTAAATAAAGCCTTCTCTGACCATCTACCCTGTTTTATTTTCTTCAAAACATTTATTTGTATATGAAATTACTTTACTCTTTTATGTTTATTTGCTTATGATACATCCCATTTCCCTGCAAGAATGTAAGCTCTGTAAGACTTCCTTCCCTAAGATAAGAGACCTTGTCTGTCTTGTTCACAGATATATTGTTAACATCTGTATCAGTGCCTGTTTTATAGTAGTTGATTAGTACCTATATTAAAATAACAAAATATTTAAACTTTAAATTCAAAGGCACTTTTAATTTCAAAGTGATTTGAGAATCTGCTGCAAAGAAACTAGCTGATACTACCCTTTTATTTTGATGCTAATATAAACATTTATCATATAATTAGGTAGTGAATGAGATGATTCTAGATAACCAAGTCTTCTGATTCCATAGTCAATATACCCCTGCCACCCTAACCATGCTGCCTCTCTCATGTTAAAAAATGTAGTATCAGAAAATAAAACATGCACTTAATTCAAATATTTCAATTTCTATTCTAGGACAATATCATTTAGTAAAAAAGAAACTGAATTTGTAATATTTAATATTAATGTAAGTAAATATTTTAACTTAATAGTATATACTGTGACACTAAATTGGAATATAAACATTAACAAATTATACATAAAAACAATGGACTTTTTTCCTTTAAAAGAAGCAAACAGCAGCTTTTTCTGAAGACAAATTATTTAGAATAAAAGTATAATTTTTCAACAAATTGTTGGTCAACGAAAACTAAATTAGTGCTTATAGACAAGCCAAATTAGAAAATAAAATGAACGAAGACAGATGACTTCACTTAGGTTAAATACATTAAAAAGTAATAATTATATATAATTAAAAATGTGTTTCTCCTTTTTATATTATAGAAGAGGTATCACTGGATATCCATTTTTAAAGTATATTTCCTTTTCTATTCCCCCCAATCCATCAAATATGTGGCATAAGATGGTAGGTTTAAATATATATATACACATCAAACCTATCAAAATATATATACACACATATGTGTATGTGTGTGTGTATATATACATATATCAAAGATTTACTGTAACTACACACAAGTTATACAATCCATCAACTGTGCTCCTTGGTGTTACCCAATGAGATGAAAACTATGTTCACAGAAAAACTTGTACACAGATGTTTACGGCAGCTTTATAATTGCCCAAACTTAGAGGCAACCAAGATGTCTTTCAATGGGTGAATGAGGTACATCATAAAAAATACAATATTAATGAGCGCTAAAATGAAATGAGCTATCAAGCCACAAAAAGACACATTTTAAATGCATTTTAAAAGAATTTTAAATGCACATTTCTAAATGAAAGAAGTCAGTCTGCAGAGGCTACATACTGTATGATTCCAACTATGAGACTTTCTGGCAAAGATAAAACAGAGAAAATAAAAAGATCAGTGTTTCTGATCATTAGAGAAACGCAAATCAAAACTACAATGAGACACCATCTCATGCCAATCAGAATGGCGATTATTAAAAAGTCAGGAAAAAATAGATGCTGGCAAGGCGGTGAAGAAATAGGAACACATTTAAACTGTTAGTGGGAATGTAATTTAGTTCACCCATTGTGGAAGACAGTGTGTCAATTCCTCAAGGATCTCAGGAAATACCATCTGACCCAGCAATCCCATTACTGGGTATATAGCCAAAGGAGTATAAATTATTCTACTATAAAGATACACACACATATATGTTTATTGCAGCACTATTTACAATAGCAAAGACTTGAAACCAACCCAAATGCCCATCAATGACAGACTGAATAAACAAATGTGGTACATATATACCATGGAATACTATGCAGCCACAAAAAAGAATGAGCTCACGTCCTTTGCAGGAACATGGATGAAGCTGGAAGCCATTATCTTCAACAAACTAACACAGATACAGAAAACCAAACATTGCATGTTGTCACTCATAAGTGGGAACTGAACAATGAGAACACATGGACACAACACAGGGAGGGGAACAACACACACCAAGGCCTGCTGCGGGGTCAGGGGCAAGGGGAGGGAGGGCATTAAGATAAACACCTAATGCATCCAGGGCTCGAAACCTAGATGATGGGTTCATCGGTGCAGCAAACCATGATGGCACATGTATACCCATGTAACAAATCTGCACATTCTGCACATGTATCCTGGAACTTAAACTTTAAAAAAAAAAAAAAAATCAGTGATTGCTAGGGTTTGGGGAAGTAAGGATCAATAGGTGGAACACAGGAATTCTCAAGGCAGTAAAGCAATTCCCTATGATACTACAGGGATAGCTGTATGTCATTACACATTTGTCAAAATCCATTGAACCTACAACAGTAAAAACCCTAATGTAAACTATGCGCTTTCGGTGATAATGATAATATGTTAATGCAAGTTTATCAATAATAATGAATGTGCTTACTCTGATGCAAGATGGTGGTAACGGGGAAGACTTCGCTTGCAGGGTGGAAAAGGGAATATATGGGAACTCTGTACTTTCAACTCAATTTTGCTATGAACCTAAAATTTATCTAAAAGTGAAGTCTATATTTTAAAAATGTAACTGGAAAAAATCACTTAAAATACTGCTTTATTAAAAAGTTGAAAAACCAAAATGTAAAGGCAAAAAATTAAGGTTTACAAACTAGTATGAAAGAGGGCAATATTGAAGAGAAACTAGTAGTTTCATTGTCTGTAACAATCTACAGAGGACCTCTTAAGCCTGTCCTAACTCAAGAATAAAAACAACCCTATGCCTATAAGTTTTAATCAATTGAAACAACATTATTAGGCCAGGTGGGGTGGCTCACACCTGTAATCCCAGTAATTTAAGAGCCTGAGGCAGGTGGATCACTTGAGGTCAGGAGTTCAAGACCAGCCTGGCCAACATGGTGAAATCCCATCTCTACTAAAAATACAGAAAAATTAGCCATGGCTAATAATCCTAGTTACTCGGGAGGCTGAGGTGGGAGGATCGCTTGAACCCAGGAGGTGGAGGTTGCAATGGGCCAAGATCAGATCATGCCACCGCACTCCAGCCTGAGTGACAGAGCAAGGCACCATCTAAAAAAACAGAAGAAGAAAGAAAAAGAAAAAAGATATTATGAATACCTATGTATCAGAAATCCTCTCTTTTTGCAAAATAATTCCTATAAATGTCTGAACAGAAAAATGTAAAATATCAGGGAGAGGGAGGAAGACTTTTTAAAAAGTTCTAAATCTCTAATTAGGTAACAGACTTGGGTTAAAACTTTTACCTAAAATCTCATCACTACAAAGTGAAATCAGAATTAAAACAGTCTGACATCAGCAACTAGAGGACTGAAACCTTTCTGAATGACTTGCTACAAAATATAAGATGACCTGTTCCTTTCCATTCTACTGGTTTTGGTATTTTATGTCTGAGTTCAAATCCCAATTCTGTCTGCATAAGATCTTAGGTATTTCTGTAAATTCAGTTTTCCTGGGTGAGCTATTTTTTTCACTACTGATTATCAGAAGAGAAAAATTTCCCACAGTAAAATTAGAAGCAACGTCATGCATAGAACTTAAAAAATAAAAAGACCTTTGGTATCTAGTACAACCACCTGTTCTACAGATGAACTGATCTGTGCCCAGTTATGGGGCCAATTAGTGGCAGAGGCAGGAATGAACCAAATTGTTCTAATTTCACAGTGCTCTGCTATCTCATCCTACCTCCTCCAAATGATGTTATTTCCACTTATAACACATCAAATTAGTTGAGTGACTATAAATTCTCTCATTCATAAATATACAAAAAAAGTTACTAAAATCATTTGCAAGACTCAAGAACAAGTATTTGTATTTTCCCAAAGTTAGGTGCCACCATGTTAACTTTAATGAATTATAATTGACAAATAAAAAGTGAATATATTAAGGTGTACAATGTGATGTTCTGATACACATACACAATGTGAAATGAATACAACTGAATTAACATATCCACTAACACACAGAATTATTTGTGTGAGAACACTGATATACTTTCTTAGCAAATTTCCACTAAAAGACACAGCATTAACTATAATCATGCTGTAAACCAGATCTCCAGAACTTATCCATCCTAAAAAATGGAAACTTTGTACCCTTTGACCAACATTTCCCCCATTATCTCCAATCCCCAGAAACCACTATTCTGCTCTCTGCTTCCATGAGTTCCACATTTTAAAATTCCACATGTAAGTGACATCAAACAGTATTTGTCTTTCTGTGCCTGGCTTATTTCACTTAGCATATCAGCCTTCAGGTTCATCCACATTGTCACCAATATCAGGATTTCCTAGATTTGAAGGCTGAATGTCACATTTTCTCTGTGTATTCCTCCATCAGTGAAGACATAGGCTGATTTCATATCTTGGTTATTGTAAACAATGCTTCAATGAACATGGGAATGTAGATATCTCACAACATAATAATTTCACTTCCTCTAGATATATACCAAGAAGTCAAAGAAATGAGATTGATGGATCATATAAAAGTTATCTTTTTAATTTTTTGATGAAACTCCATACTATTTTTCAGTATGTGGCTGTACCAAGTTATGACAGTGTAAAAGAGTTCTGTTCTCTCTTATCCTCACCAACACTTACAGTCTTACTATCGTCTTTTGGATAATAGGTATGAGGTAACATCTAACAGGTGTGAGGTGACATCTCATTGTGGTTTTTATTTGCATTTCCCTGATGATTAATGATGTTGAGCATTTTTTTCACATACCTGATGTACATTGTATGTTGTCTTTTGAAGGCCATCCACGCAAGTCCTTTGTCCATCTTAAAAAATTGGGTTGTTTTTGTATCACTGAGTTCTTAAATATATTTTGGATATTAAATCTTTATCAAATGTATGCTTTGCAAATATTTTCTCCTATTCTGTCAATTATCGTTCACTCTGTTGATCATTTCCTTTGCTGTGTCAAAGCTTATTTAGTTGATGCAATACCATTTCTCTATTTCCGCTTTTATTCCTTATGCTTTTGGGGTCACATCCAAAAAATCACTGCCTTGACCAATGTCAAGAAACTTTTCCCTTTGTTTTCTTCTAGTAATTTTACAGTTTTAGCTCTTTAAGTCTTTAACCTATTTTCAGTTGATTTTTGCATATGGTGTAATGATTTTCATTTGAGTTTTTATATATAGTACAGGAATGAAATTTTTATGCCCATGCTTCTGCATATGGATATTGTTTTTCCAACACCATTTATTGAAGAAATTATCCCTTCCCCATTGTGTGTTCTTGACATCTTTGCTAAAGATCGACTGATGGTACACACGGTACAAGCTTTCTGTTCTGTTCTACCAGTCTTTACCTCTGGTTTTATGCCAGTACCACACCATTTGGACTGCCAGGTTTGTAGTATACTTTGAACAATTCTGGAGGCATCGGGTAGTATGATGCTTCCAAAATTGTTCTTGCTATGGCTGCTTGGAGTCTTTCATGGTTACATACAAATTTTAGGATTGTTTTTTCTATTTCTATAATACTGTAGGATCTTTGAAGAAAAAAAAACTTTTAAAAAAACTGTCTCTTGATCAGAGAACTTAATCCATTTACATTTAAAGTAATTGTGGATAAAGACTTACCAATGTCATTTTGTTGTTTTCTGACTATCTTGTAGTTCCTCTATTTTTTCATCCTCTTAATGTCTTCCTTTGTGATTTGATTTTTTTTTTTTTTGGTAGTTACATGCTTTCTGTTTATCTTTTGTGTATTTACTACAGGGGTTTTTCTCCACACGATGTATATAAGACATCTTATAGTTATAATAGTCTGTTGTTAGGCTGATAAAAATTTAATTTCAATCACATACAAAAACTCTAACTTCTCCACACCCTCTCCAAGTTTACATTATTGAGGACACAATTTATATCTTTTTATATTATATAGCTATCAACAAATTATCATAGCTAAAGCTTTATTTTGTTCCTTTGATGGTGTCACGCTTCCCTGATCATTTGAGATCCTTATGGACTTGCACGGGTTTCTACATATCTGAAGAAGTAGGCGCCTCTCCAGTCTTTAAAGAGGAGCTTTAACATAGGAAGCCCTTTACCAGTCAGTCTGTCCAGAGATTCTGGACAGTATGGCTAGCATTGTCCACGAGTAGGCTTGCTGCTTGACTTCTCCAGTAGGCTAGCCTCAGTTACCAGGTTCGCAAGGGTGGGTCTGGAGACTGGTTCTGTGGGATCTGGCCTGGTGCCCTAGGTCCATGGTGCCAGCCTGGCACTGGGTTTCACTAAGATGGTTCTAGTGCTGGGGTTCACAGTAAAGTTGGGTGCTCACTTGACTCTCCTTCCTGCACTTGGAGGGTATCTTTCTCTATACTGTGCTGCACAGGCTTGGGAAGGGGTGAAACAATTAATGTGAAACTGTCCTTCCTAACCTCTTCAATGCATCATTTTTGTATCTATACTACACCCGGGTGCTACAATCTATCATTTGGAATCCTTAGCTCTTGTGAAGGTATTTTTGTCTATGAATGGTTATTCCAAATGTTTCTGTGAAGAAACAAATGCTGAAAACTACTATTCTGACATTTTGCTAACATCGCTCTTCCTATTTAACTTGTAAGTATGATGAAGTCACTCCCTTGCTTAAAAAGTCTGATGCCATCCCATCTTTCAAAATAAAAGGCAGGTCCTTACTCCAACCTCTAAGACTTCACATGATCTAGCCCCTACTTCTCTAGCTTTTCTCCAACTCTCCCTGCTAGGTACTTGCATTCCATTCACATTAATCTTGCTTTTCTCTGAATGCAGACCTACATGCTCACACCTTAGGTCTTTGTTCTAGCGATTCCATCTGCATATATATAGCCCTTTCTCTCAAATATCATTGTTTGTTCCCTGCTCAAATATCTCATTCTTAATCTACATATAAAATAGAAATGTATCTTTCCTATTATGTTTACCCTGCTTCATTTTTCTTTACAACATTTACTACCTGATAAAATATATTTACTTATTTATTTTGTCTATCATCTCCCTCTCCTCTATGAAAGTGAAATCTGTGAAAGCAGGGGCTTTCTGACTATTTGGTTTGCAGCTGTATATTCAGAGCCTAGAACATGGCCAATACTAGATGTCCAAGAAATGGTTACTACATGAATAAAACAACAAATTAATATATCTAGATATAATTTTTTAGAATAAATTTCTTAAGAAATATAAATGATCAGCTTCAAAATATCTGATATCTCAGTAAAACAAAAACTAAAATGAAAAATATAGAAGGCATAGTATAGAATTATGTCATTCCCATTCCCATACCCATCAGAAGCTACCACTACAATAATACGATATCAAGGATTTCACTGAGTGATATCATGATTATACTATTCAAACTTAAGAGATTTTTATTTGATTAAAATATCCAACTCAGGGCCTAAGTAGGATGAAAAGGACAATCCCACAAAGATGCAGTTCTGTGTAGGGTATCAGTCAGAACAGGAAGAGATGAACACTGACATATTATGGTAACCCACAAGAGGTTTAAGAGGCCAACTGGGATACGGTAGGTATGCTCATAGGAAAATAGCTCAACCTAGAGAATCAGAACCTGACGGGGTGAGAAGAACATCCACAGGTAGTGATTTGGTAGTGATGAACCAGAGTGTGATACTGGAGTCTAGGAGAGTGAGGAAGATTTCTACATGATAGGCTTGATGGTTAAAGGGGAGGCTGAACATCATGAACAGTTAAGACTTCAAGCAAGGTGAAGAAGGCATTCACACAGAGGGTAAGCCTAGCATGGAGAGTCAGAGTCTGAGTGGGGTTGGGGTGGAGATAGGGAGAGTCAAACATGGAGGTTTGTCAGTATGGGATGCCAAAGCCCAAGTGGAGGCGACATCACAGAAAACAGCAGAGTAAGGATCTCTAAAAACTCTCTCTTCAACAAAAGCACTAAGAAAACTGGAAAATATAGTCAGAATCACCTTTATCAGAACTCTAAAAATTAATAAAAAGCTTGCATCCAAGTCGCATTTATTTTTAAAAAGCTTAATCTCAGTAAACATGATGAGTTTTCTAACATTTTAACTTGCCCTAGTCCCATCCCTTGCTCTCCAGATCCACAGTAGTCTCGAAGAAATGACAGGTCACATTCCCAGTGCACTCTAGAAGCTACCTTAAAAAGCAGCAAGAGTTGTAGCTCATTCAAAGCTTCATTTCCCCACAAATTACTACTTGACTGATCTTGTTTCCAGGAAGACCCTATTTGCAATGTGACCTGACTCAGAGCTTGCACAATGCAAAACGACTTGTCCCCAGGGAGATATTTACTGAAAAAAATTACAAGAAAGTGTTTTATACCATATCTACTTGAAGCAGTGAATAACAGTTGGAGCAACAGACTAAAATCTTAAAACGAAAAGCTGAGAATGAAATACCTATAGGGACTTTGAAAAGCTCTGACATATTACTGGGAATCTAGAAGATCATACACATGCTTAAGGCTGTGTGCATGCTCAATAAAGACCTGAAAAGGCCCTAAGCTTTGAAGCTCTGCACAAGCAGGACATTAAGGACAAGGCAGAGTTGCCAACTACCCAGCTGAGTGTTGAAGGCATGCCCCAACACACACACAGAGAATCCTCTGGCAAAGACTAGGAGATTTACTGGTTCCAGTCATGTAAAGAAATCTTTGTCCAGTCATTAGAAACAACTAAGCTAACCAACTAGACACTGAATGATCTACTGAGGTAGTCACACACATCAAATAGAGCTTGCAGAATTAATTCACAAAAGTAATTAAATGAAGAACCAACTACAAGTATTCCAACAAACCCTGGAGAGAGGCAAAATGTGCTTTTCATAGTTGCCAAATTATTTTAAGTCTCCACTATTTTGATATTTTTATGCTACTTAGAATGTCCACATTATTTCAAAGATCATTTATTTAAAATGTCCAAACGTAATTTGCAACAAAAAATTATAAGATAGGCAAAGAAACAAGAAAATATGAACCATACACAGAAAGAAAAGCAAATAACAGAAACTGTCCCTGAGGAAATCCAGATATTGGACTTATTAAACACTTCTAAGTTGGCCTTTTTTTGGGCTCAAAGATACATACTTTTTATTTGTGATCTGGATTATCTTCATCTTCCACTGTAGGCAGAAGGAGCATACATAAAGGTAAGATCCATAGATTTTCACTGGATAATGGTAAAATGTAAGAGGGCCTGGATAAGCACCAACTTCAAAATAAAAAGCAGAAAATAGTATCACAACGGAATATCCTAAGAATAGATATAACAATTTATCATGGAACAAGGAGCTTATGAACTTTGTAACATGTCACATTTCAGATTTCATAATAAATTTTCCAAGGTATGTTTTTGTCATTCTCAGTTTTTCTATAAGAACAAAAAGGCAGGGAGATAATAGGCAGGTTTTCCTTTGAGACGAGCAAGAAGGAGGAGACTGGTGAGATCAAATCCAATCCGTAGCCACATGGGGCAAAGTTGGGGCAAAAGAGGATCTGAAATGATAATAGGTGGAAGAAGTGTGCTAAAAGAATTGGTAGAAAGATTCTGGGTTGCCAAGAAGAAAAGGAGAACGCAGACTGTTAAAATTGATCCATAAAAGGCCAATGTGACTTTCCCTGACCAGAATTCTTAATTCCATTCCTACTGCCTCAAGATTAACTTCCTTGTTTAGATATAGGAAAATAAGTTCTCAATTTTACAAACACAAGTTACTCACTCTTAATATTTAACATAGTGAGACTACTTTTTGTTGTTGTTGTTGTTGTTGTTGTTGTTTAATGAGATGGAATTTCATTCTTTTCATCCAGGCTGGAGTGCAGTGGCTCTATCTCAGCTTACTGCAAACTCCTCCTGCCGAATTTAAGCAATTCTCCTGCCTCAGCCTCCCGAATAGCTGCGATTACAGGAGTACACCACCATGCCCGGCTAATTTTTTTGTATTTTTACTAGAGATGGGGTTTCGCCATGTTGGCCAGGTTGGTCTCGAACTCCTGACCTCAGGTAATACGCCCGCCTCGGCCTCCCAAAGTGCTGGGATTACAGGCGTGAGCCACCGTGCCTGGCCGTGAGACTACTTTTTGTTCTCTAGTGAGTCAGCAAGGTTTCAGTGTTCCAGCAGGACAACTCAGCCATTTATTACTGATCAAGCCATAGAGTTGAAGACACAGGCTCACAGAAGGTTGTGATAGCTCATGTTCACTTAGGTAAAAGTTGTAAATGAAAATTTAAAATCAAATTTCCTGTAAGTTATCTATTTTAAAAATGTTCAATGAACTAAAGGAAAACATGCCTATAGAACTAAAGGAAGGCACAAGGACAATGTCTCACCAAATAGGGAATATCAATACAGAGATATAAGCTGTTTTTAAAAGAACCAAATAACGTGGAGTTGAAAGTGCAATCACTGAATTGGAAAACTCACTAGAAGTGTTCAACAGCAGATATGAGCAGGAAGAAGAAAGAAACAGCAAAGTTGAAGATAAGTCAATTGATATTATCCAGTCTGAGGAACATAAGAAAAAAAAAAGAATAAAGAAAAAGAAATGGAGCCTCAGAGATCTGTGGAATATCATCAAGTGAACTAACATACTCACAACGGGAGTCCCAGAAGGAAAGAAGGAAAAGAAATAATGGTTGAAAACATCTCAATTCTGAAGAAAAGCATCAATCTACACATTTAAGAAGCTTAACAAACTCCAAGCAAGATAAATTCAAAGAGAATCCACATGAAAGTCAGATGATTATCAAACTGCTGATAGAATTCTTTATCTTAGAAAACTGAGGATGAAAAAACTGAAAACAAAGGCAACAAGAGATGTGACTCATCATGTACAAGAGATACTAAATATTAACTTCTCATCAGAATATTAATTTCTCATCAGAAAATATAAAGGCCAAAAGGCAGTGGGATGATATATTCAAAGTTCTAAAAGTATTTTTTTAAACTGTCTAACAGGAATTCTATATCCATAAAAACTATCCTTCAAAAATGAAGGTAAAATGAAGACATTACCAGATAAGCAAAAACTCAAAAGAATTCATTGCTAACAGACCTGCCCTATTAGAAATACTAAAGTGAGTACTTTGGGTTGAAATGGAAGGACACTAGAAAGTAATTCAAATATACATGAAGAAAAAAATCATAAAAGAAAAAATCAATACACTGCACTTCATCAAAATTAAAAAGTTTTGCACCACAAATGATCTTGTTAAGAGAATGAAAAAAACAAGCTATAAAGACTGGGAGAAAATATTTGAAAACCATGTATTAGACAAATGCCTTACAGTTAAACATAAAAGGAACTCTCAAAACTCAACATTAGGCCAGGGACAGTGGTTCATGCCTCACTTTGGGAGGCTGAGGCAGGTGGATCACTTGAGGCCAGGAGTTCGAGACCGGCCTGGCCAACATGGTGAAACCCCGTCTCCACTAAAAATACAAAAATTAGCCAGGCATGGTGGTACATACCTGTAATCCCAGCTACCTGGGAGACTGAGGCACCAGAATCACTTGAGTCTGGGAGGCAGAGGTTGCAGTGAGATAAGATCGCACCACTACACTCCAGCTGGGGCGACAGAGGAAAATGCTGTCTCAAAAAAAAAAAAACAAAAAAATAAAAAACAACAAAAAAAACCCTCAACATTAATAAAAGAAATAATACAAGTAGAAAATGGGCAAAACACTCAAGCAGACATTTCACGGAAGAGGAGATACAGAGAACAAGTATGTTCAAGTAAGATGTTCAGTATCACTAATCAATAGGCAAATGCAAATTAAAATCACAATGACAGATCACTACACACCTATCAGAACTCAGAAAAAAGAAGTGAGAGATGGGGAGAGAGAAATAATTTAAATACCAACTATTTTAAAAATTAGTTGGGTATGGTGGCATGTACCTGTAGTCTGAGATACTTGGGAGGCTGAGGTGGAAGGACTGCTTGAGCCCAGGAGGTGGAGGTTGCAGTGAGTAGAGACTGTGCTAACTGCACTCCAGTCTGGGCAACAGAGCTAGACCCTGTCACAAAAAAAAAAAACAAAAAAAAACAAAAAAACAACCAACACAAATACCACTATTTTGTCTTTCCTCAGGAAAGACAAATGTGTGTGGTCAATCTATAGAAAGAGTGTGTGAATCATTTTTCAACATATCCAAACATTCTATAAAATGTATACCAATTATCCAAGTGGCCAGGTTGAGTGGATGGTGACAGTTCCTCAATTTGTTAAAAGAAAAAATCTAAATTAAAGACAACAGAAAACCATTAAATAACAGAGGAACTGATAAAATCATCACAGTAAATAAAGATGACAAGAAACAGAATCAGTAAATTGAAATGTTCATAAATGTGCTGTAATACCTAAGCAGCACCTGAATAATTTGTTAATATAAACTCCATATAAAATTGTATAACTATGAATAATTGAATTCACATATACGATACATGCAAAATCACATGTATTATACTTTCAGCATTTACAGGACTTTGAATGGACATTTTCAATATACACTATTTTCACATATATGCTGACTTTTGAACCTAACCCTAAAGATGTGCCTTCTTCCGAATATGATTCATTTCTTTTCTAAGAAAAATATAAAGTATGTCAGAGTTATGCATCTCTGAAAGAAGCACAGAAGAAATAGATGAACATACATCACAATTAATATAAAGATTAGACACATAAACCCCAAGAAACTTTGATGAAACAAGATTAGGAAAGGCAGCACTGCTTTCTAGTCTTGGCAAACTGAGTAAAATGAGTGGCCAACAAAATACACAAAATCCACATGTATCTCAAAAAATTTTCTCAAAAAAAAATTTTCTCCTATCATTTCAGTCCTGATTCTATAGAAAGCACTAATAATTTTTATCATTCTGGTAGTTAAAAGAGAAATTTCTTCCAATGATACATTATGTCTGAATGCATAATTCATATAACCAAGAAGCCAATTATTTTCAACAGAAAGGTATCTTTCTGAAAAGTATGTTAAAAAAATAATATATTCTATAAATTTAAATTCAGTACCTTAGAGATTAACTTCATAGTCATTTAAGTCCACTTTTCCATTAATAGTAGGAAAATATCTCCACAATTGACCAATAGGAAGGGATGATGTAGCTCAACTGAGAAAAGAATCCGACTCATCCATTCTTGGCCTGTGCACCAATTCTTAAAAACTAGCACTGATTATTCCTTAGTATAATACTGGTAAGGGTACGTGCTTATTTTAAAACTACTTTTTCTCTTGCCTAGCAGAAAAATAATTCAGAGAAGTGAGGGGGAAACTAGATGTCTAGAAACTTGAGTTCTACATATATTAAAGTTGACATACCACATAATCTAACATCAAAGATGACTCGATATCTCACCTCAATTCTCATGTTAAGTGGAGATACCACCTAGCTTTCCATCTCAAAAGTAATGTACTCAAAAGTAATCTCAGAACTTTTGGAAGCCAAGGTAGGGTGACTGGTTGAGGCCAGAAGTTCGAGACCAGCCTGGGCAACATACGGAAACCCTATTTCTACAATAAATTTTTAAAAATTGCCAGGCATGGTGGCATGTGCTTATGGTCCCAGCTACTCAGGAGGCTAAGGTAAGAGGATGGCTTGAGCCCAAGAGATAGGGGCTACAGTGAGCCACAATCGTGCCACTGCGCTCCACTCTGGGTGACACAGGGAGACCGAGTCTCAAAAAAATAAATAAATAAAACTTTTAAGGCAGTAAAAAAAAACAGCAAAAAAAAAATCTAGAGTTACAGGATTTGGTTCCAATGTGACTTAGGCAAAAGCTACACTTCTAGGCTTCAGTTTTTACATCTGAAAAATAAGTCAGGAGGGCTACAAGATTTCTAAAATTCCTCCTACTAGGACTTAACAGAAAGTAGTTCCAAAGGAGATCAATTTTTGATGTTTAATACATAGGAGGCACTCAAGAATTACTTTTAGTCTGGAAAATCAACTGTAACAAAATTTCCATGTCAAAAAACTCTCAGATTTATAGAAAACATACTACCACAGTTAAATGTTCTTATTATATTTACATCCTGGGACAGCAATTATTATTTATCCCTATTAAAAAGCAACTGACATGCAAATACATGTTTTGAAATACCATAACAATACACTGATCTGAAAATATTCTATAATATATTCTCGGCATTTCTCAAAATGTATTTCTACAACATTCAGTTCCATTATCAAATAGGTTTGGGATAAGATGTGCTTCCAATGTAATTACACTCTTTAAGTAGAAATTATTAGTGTTCTATACATTCTTCGCAAAGTACATTATTGTATTACATAGAAGATACCCCAAATTTATTTGGATCACAAAACCCTTTTTGAGAAATATCTATCTATATCTCATAGTGTTTCAACTGCTCAAAGTACACTTATTTAGTACTAAACACACGCACTATCATCAAATTAAAACACTGAATTTTATTATTATAAATTATTAAAAATGTAATTGAGATTTTAAAAATACTGAAATGATCAATAACTGAAGTAACAAAGGCTAAAAACTGAAAGCTCCAATAATCTACCAAGCATTAAAATTTTCTGTGAAGCTATTAGATGTGTTTTTATATTTGAGACTAAGAAATATATAGTCAGTCACATAAAAGAAACAGGGTGGAAAAAATACTTAGCTTCTCTCAGGTGCCACAGGTAAAATGAAACTCAGGCAAATGAATATAAGAATATGTTCAAATCAGAGAACAGAAGAAGGCTTGCCCACTAGCTATCAAAATTTTTCAAATGTATTTCTTTTAACAGATAGGGCCAATTAAGTGAGGAAATTAAATGGACATTACCCTTGAAAAACAAGATGCCATTTAGAATACCAGATTATTCCAGAACTAACATTCATTAAGCCAAAGGACTTAAAAATATTCTAGTAGCAGAACTTAGCACATGAAAGTTTAATTTTCAGATTCAGGTGAAATAATCATCATCATCTAAGGCAAACTGTAGAACTGATGAGCCCTCTAAAACTAAACTCTAACTTTAGTTATTAGTCTTTAGGCATTAGTCTCTGGTCTCATGCTTAATTCTTAATTCTAGACTTAATAGTTTCATTCTTAATGCTTTCTAATGCACAAGACTTCCTAACTACAAACTGATATAATCAAACTCGTATGTTAAATTGTGATTTTGTTTAATTAAAAAAAATTTATCCAAAAGAACCTCTGTAAATGAACTATTTTTGGCTTTCAGAAAACTGCATCAAAACATTTTATTCCTTAAAGTTATCTTAATTCTGACAAAACTGGACTGACCGATAGCTGTTAGGATTTCTGATTTTAAATGGCAGGAGAAAGATAGCATGGTCCCCTCTTTTCCTCTTAAAAATATCTGAAAACAACTAGGAGAGGAGAGTGAGAAACAGAAACACAAACTACATCTTCAACAAACTAGGACATATCCCTAACCACACTATACGAGAAAGTCTACTAAATACAGTGAAGGTAAAGAGGGATGCTAGAAGAGCTCAAGCAAGGGAAATGGCTTGCATCTTCAAATCCTAAAACTATTAGTTCAGTTCTGTAAATTACATGACAGTCAGAAAAGCAAACCCAACAGTCCCTTGCTTGAAACATCTGAAGCTTTCACAGACCTCATTAGGCATCACTAAAACAGAGTCAGGATTGGACCAAAAAAAAAAAAAAAAAACAGGACATGCCCTTTCCTAAGAAAAGATGATGCAGACTAATCAAGATAAATACTGCTATAGTAAAATTACTGTTTCTCAAAGATTTAAAGAGAGAATCCTTTGAGAATCTATGCAAAAAACATTACTATCTTAACATGTGAAGGAGAAGGGAATCAATGTTTAAAAATCAGTGAAGCAGGTTGGGTGTGGTGGCTCACACCTGTAATCCCAGCACTTTGGGAGGCCGAGGCAGGCGGATCACCTGAGGTCAGGAGTTTGAGACCAGCCTGGCCAACATGGTGAAACCCCGTCTCAACTTAAAAAAAACACACACACAAAAATTAGCTGGGCAGGGTGAGAGGTGTCTATAATCCCAGCTACTCAGGAGGCTGAGGCTGGAAAATCACTTGAACCCAGGAGGTAGAGGTTGCAGTGAGCCAAAATCGCACCATTGCACTCCAGCCTGGGTGACAATAGTGAAACCCCATCTCAAAAAAAAAAAAAAAAAAAAATCAGTGAAGCAATATCTAGAGTATTCAAGAATTTATCCCCAGCATGAAACCAACAGTTAAACATCACTAAATATACAAAACCCTAAGGAATATTGTTTTCATAAACTTTAAGAAAATACTCGACGATAAAGTTCAGCCATCTAAAAGATTTTTAAAAAACTATCCGAAAGAACAAACTTTGAGCATTTGAATGCACTCAACTATTGGTCTAAAACTATGGCAATGGCTACAGAATATAAAGTAATTGTTACAATTCCTGATAATGTTTTTATATAACCAACAAAACGTGAGAGTAAATAGATTAAGGAATGCTAATAGCTTTATACTGTACTGCTTTACATCTTTAAGTATATTTCCATTGTTAATATACCTTATCTCTTAGTCCATTAGCTATAAAAGATGAGGCTACAACCATAATGCTATAATAAATACAAATGAGCTAAATAAATTCATTTTTTAAAAGTCTCAGATCAGATCTCAAAATAGAATGTAACTATATGAACACAAGACTCCCCTAACCCCCAAATCTGAATGGATGAAAATGAAATAGAGATTTACATATTCAAAATGACACAGGCATTTATAAGCACAAGGATATTCACACTAGCATAATCTGTAACAGCAATATATGGAAACACCTGAATGTCCACCTACTAGGACCTAGTTAGATAAATTAAAGTTTATCAAGGGAATACTATGTAGTTAATAAAAAGAATAGGGCAACAATTGAGTTTGTATAGCAAATGGGCTAAAAGACTCCAGAGCCAAACTGCCGGATGCTGGAGTTCACCTTCCAGCTGACAACTTACTAGCATGTCATTTAAAGTTTCTGTGCCTCAGTTTGTTCCTCTGTGATAAGGGAATAATATTTACCTACTTCTCAAGTTTGTGATGAAGATTAGTAATCAATACAAAAACACTTTAGAACAGAGCCTAGAACAAAGCACTAGGTAAGTGTTAGATATTATTACAGTTAAGTGAGAAAAAGTGAACTGTAGAACAGCATAGTATGCTATCATTTACAAAAAACTTAAAATATATACATATATGTGCATAAAATATACATATACGTGCATAAAATACACATATATGTATAAAATATGTGCAGAAGGATGAATACACTCATAGTAGTTTCCCAGGAACAGAAACTAGGTAGAAGAGGTTTCAGAGTGGGAGAAAGATTTACTTAACCTTTCTACACTTTTTGAATTTTACACCACATGCATGTATGGACTAGACAAAAACTACTACTTAAGTTACCTTTAAAACTCTTAAAGAATCTAGGATGACTAAACACAGTGCCACTTTTCTGGTTAGTTCTCTGTCTGCCATGCCCAAGCTACATTCACTCAATTCAAGGGTCATACAAATAGCAAATTCTCAGAGGTAAATGTATATCCCCAAGATATCACAGAGTTCAGGTATTTCATGTTGTCACCATATGAAATTTAAAAGGAACATATCTTAGGAGACAACACTGCAAGGACATATGTAAAGGGAGTGTTCACTGCAATGTGCATATAAACAGCAAAATATTGGAAATAACCTAATGTACATCAATAGACTAAATTATGGTACTATGAAATATTGTATGGATATTAAAAATGACAGCATAGTATAACTTTATGTGTATAAATTATAATTTTTGTATATAAATAAGAAATAGTAAATTCTAGACTCTTTCCACATGGGAATACAGACATATTTCATCTTTCCATTGACAATGATTTGTGATATGGTTATATCATAATTTAATCATTCCTATTATCAACTGATAATTAGGTTGTTTCTATTTTCCATTTTTTAATCTTGTTTTCACCAAGATATATAATGCTTCACTGAACATAAATCTTCCCCCACAGGGACTAATATTCCCGTAAGGCAGATTCCTGAAAGTAGAACTGTCAGGTCCAAATTAATATGCATTTTAAATTTTTATATGTAGTTTCAAACTGCCTTCTTTCAAAGAGCCTGCATCAACTTATACTCTTCCAGTCTTGTAAATTAGTAATCATTTTCATCAATCTGATGTATGAAAAATGATATATAATTTACATCTACGTAATTATTAGTAAAAGTGTACAAATATTTCCATTCCTCCACCGTTTGTGGTATTCATACAAAACACAGCTAAAAACTACATCGTGCCTAACACACACTGTGGCTTTTTTAATTTGCCAGAATTTAATCTGTGGGAGCCTCACATAAAAATCCAAACTTTTCATTAAAAAAAAAAAAAAAAAAGATACGGGCATCACTGGACTGGATCCACATTTCTTTTGTTTGTTTGTTTTTTTAGAGACAGGGTCTTACCACATTGTCTAGGCTAGAGTGCAGTGGCTGTTCACAGGTGTGATCAGTGTGCACTGCAGCCTTGAACTCCTGTGCTCAAGAGATCCTCCCACCACAGCCTCCACAGTAGTGGGACTACAGGTGCTTGCCACTGCGCCCAGCTCTGTATTTCTTAATGTCGAAAATCAACTGGCATTGAAAAGGAGCTGCCCTCTCCAAGTGTTCTCCAATTCAACCACCTCATATATTTCCCCTACTGGGTTCACTCATTTATGTTACCCGCCTGGTCTCCTGTAATAATTGAAGTTTAATATCCCAGTTCTATTGGTTTATTTGGCTACATACTGGCTATTAAGATTCTTTGTATAAATGATACTAATACCTTATCTTGCACAAACATAAGTATTTACTGTTAATTTTCTTTTAACTTAATCATATATAATCATAAATATATATAAAATTTTGAAAGTCTAGAAGAACATCCATAAAGTGTTAGCAATGCTATCCTTCAATTACAGGTGATTTTCACTTTTTATCTCTGTATGTATACCTTTTAAATATATACAATGAGCAATCACTCCTTTCATAATTAGAAAAAAAAATACTCTCATTTTGAAATAAAATATATGTAACACTAATCGTTACGTTAATTGTTAAACTGATAAAGGATAAAGCCAATTAAAACTTTACCTACAAGGAAAACCTGACTGCATAAGAGACCTATATAATAATCAGAGATCATTTAGTCTATGATTACCCATAAAGAACTTAATAGATTTACTACTTCCAGCCAGAATTACAATATAAATTGTTTTTACAAGTGGCATTCAGAAGTACATGGAATGATATGACTCACTCTAAAGTTGTAAAACAAGTTTTTGAACATTAGCAATTCAGAAAACCAATTTTCTCCAATTATATTTAAATTTTTATAAAGATAAAATATAAAAAGTATATTTTCATTTGGTCAACATTTATACTAAGTGTAATGCACTTAGTACACCTTGCACTTTGCAAGGTGCAAACCATGCAATAACAATAAAGCACGATCCTTGCCTGAAAGCTTATACACAAGTGAGTAAAGCAAGAAAAAAGTCGAGTAAGTGCTGCTGAAACACACAGGGAAGGCACTTGAATTAGCCTTGGAGGTTAGGGGAATTGGAGGTTAGCCTTGGAGGTTAGCCTTAGAGGTTAGCCTTACAGATTATGTAACATCTAAGCAGGAATCAACCAAAAAAGGTGAAAGGGGGCCAGGAATTCAGGTGGTGTCATCCTGACTTCTCTCTCCCCTTCGATGTTTACATTCTGACAATCACCAAATCCTATCAACTTTTCTCCCCAGATTTCTCAATGCCATTGGCTTCTCTTCATTCTCACTGCTATTACCCTGCTACAAGGTATACCAAATTCTGTCTTCTAATAGCCTTCTAACTGGTCTCACCATATTCACTTTCCCATCCTATTCTTAACCTAATCACTATGTTGTAATTAGTGATCTTTCAAACACTGAAATCTAATCAGGTTAATGTCCAATTAAAAGAACTGAGGGCAGCCTTCAGGATTAAACCCAAATCTCTTAATAATAATTCACATGTCTTGAAGATCTGGTCCTTGCGTACTTTTGCCACAACTCTTAATATTTCCCATCTTGCACTATGGTCACATGAACTTCTTTCACATCCCATGGCAGAGCCTTCTATCTCCTGTCTCCAGGACTTTGCACAAGCTATATTCTTCTGCCAGAAACACAGATTTACAATTCTTCACTGAGCTAACTCCTACTTACTCTTCAGACCTCAGCTTAGAGGTCTGGGAAGCCTTTTCCTAATTATTCAAAAGCCTTTCTGCATATCACCTCCTCTGTGTTCCCACTTAAAACTTCCCCTAACAGAACACTTACCATGCTATTATTAGACTTGGCAGGTTAGTTGTCCGACTCTCTCATTTAAAGGTAATGGGAAAATAGGAACCCTTCTGCCTTTTTCACAGTTGTACTCTAGTACTTAGGACAATACTTAGCACATAAAACACTTATATTTATTGAAAGAACAATAAATACTTGCTAATTCGGCTTTATCTGCCATTCTAGACAGCAATTTTTACTCTATAAAGTACTCTACAACATTATGAACCCATCGAGCACAAAATAAATGCCCAATAAATACTGGTTGAATAACATGATAAATGAACAATAAACAAGGTTTCACCTCATGCATGGAGTTCCCCTATATCCTACTTAAAATTAACTCCAGGTCACTCAAATTTTAACATGAATACCTAAAAATGACAAGATTTCAATTGTATTTCCCATTATTTATTATGATGTAAAGGCTTCTTATTCTTTTAAATATAAAGAAAGAGCTCGCCCACTTAAATCATGTAAAGCTATATCTTTTTGCAGTTTAAGAGTTTAAAAGGGAACTTTCAAAATTAGAAGACCAAAAGATTGGTCCAAAGAATGAGAAAACACCCAAAATTAACATGTTCAAAAGAATGTTACTGTTTACAGAGAAATGGAAAAGCACATCTTTAAGCAGCACAAGTAAACCTGAGGTAGGACAATGGCTAAAGGCTGTCCACGAAAAGAAAATGTTCTACACTTGTCCATTTAACTAGAACTATGTCAAGAGTCCACAACTCATAATATCTTCAAATTCATTCATTCAACTTTTTCTCTCCTTGGTAAGGAAGCAAAATAAAATACTTTGGAAAGACATGGAGAGACATGGGACCGATTTATTTTACATAGTAGCAAATGGGAGTTGTTTAGGAAATCTGCATTACTTCTTATGGGAAAGCAAAAGACTTCACGTGTAATTTATATTCTAGGAAAACAAGAGTTAGAGCAAAGAACTGAAAATTCCTGTTTACCCAATCCACAATATAAACCATAATTGGGATTACAGCTCTCTTGTACAACACTTCAACTCACCATATGCATAAATTGCAAAATTCTCCACCAAAGTCTAACAGTTAAAAGGCAGGGTAGGGAAGAGGGGATTTAAAAGTCTCAAAAGTACTAAGACTAAGATATAATGGTAAATGTCAAATGGTAAAAGACCAAACATTATCTGAAAAGTTTTAAATGCCAAACACTACCCAAAAAAAACAAAGATTTACTTGTGAATATTTGCTTAAATTGCCTTTCTTGCCAAGGAACTCCAAACATGTCATACACAACTTAAGTATTCCCAAGATATACTTTACTTCTCATTTCCCATGCAAACTGGCAATTAAAAAAAAAAGTCTAGTTATTTAATTACCAGTGTAAAGCAAAAAAGAAAATTTAACTGCTACATACACTAAGATGACTACAATATTCAACATAGTATTTTCAAAGAAAAAAAGATTTTCAGATCTTTTAAGCTAAAAAATGTTAATTAAATTTAACTACTACCTTTTTGTACATATAAAGCCATACATTTCTTCACTAGGTCTATCTCATTATAAATCCTTTCCATTACTCACTCTATTAACTATCAGAAACTGTCAGAAAAAAAATGAACAAAAATAAATGCACTATTAATAACAAGACTAGGAATGTGTGGTCTCAAGGTATCTTATATTCGAGTATCAGTCAGTATTTAGTAAGTTGCCATGATTATAAAACAGCTAGCCTTTCTTACACTTACATAGTCCATTTTTGAGACTTAGAGAAAGACCTCTACGTTCAACTATTTATATACTATCCTAACAATTTGGTTTATTAAATAGAACTTATATAGTTTGGGTTTTAAAAATATAATCTCATTTATCTCTGTATTACATTTTTAAAAATATCACAAAGCAAAAATCTTCCTCATATAAGATCAAAAGAAACATAGTAAGCAGCCATACTCAATTTAAGGGTAATAAGGAATTTCTCCCATCAGAAGTTACTCAAGATACTGAAAGGCAGCTCTTGCTTGTATTTTTTAATATACATAAAGGGATACTTTATTTTTGTAATTTAACACATTAAACACAACCCTACAATTTCCAACTGGTATGTATTATCTACTATCTTGTGAATATAATCCTGCTATGTCCTGAATTGTGTCCTTCCCAAATTCTTACGCTGAAGCTATAACCTCCAATGTGATAGTATTTGAAGATGGGACCTTTGGGAGGTAGTTAGGTTTAGATGAGGTCACAAGGGTGGGGTTTTCATAATGGGATTAATGCCTTTGTAAGAGGAGACCAGAGAACTTGCTCTCTCACTTTCTGCCAACTGAGGATACAGCAGGAAGACCACCATCTGTAAGAGACTCTTCATTTGCTCTGAACAGAAACGGCTGGCACCTCAATCTTGGACTTTCTAGCCTTCAGAACTGTGAGAATATATACTGTCATTTAAGCCACACAGTCTATGGTATTTTATTATAGCAGTTCAAGCAGATTAAGAAAATCTCAAAATAAGATTCCCACATAGGCTAAAGAAGCTTTGATATGAAAAAATTTCCATACCACAAACATGTAAATCATACAGTAATTTGCAAGTAGCAAGTGATATACTATTTAAATCATGCCAGGAAGAAAAAAATGTTGATATTAGTGATTCTCAGTTGCTCTTGGAAGCAACTCAAATATTATCAATTTGCATAATTAGTTATAAAAACTGGATAATGGCCATAAGATGTGCTAATGAACAATTTTTATTTTTACCACATGAATCTAGTATTTACAGATTATCAATTTGCAAAGAATTTGAATATGACAAAATAAAAGAAAACTTCAATTATATTAAACAATTTCAGCTTTCTTTGATAAAATAAAAATCTTCAAGATCTTGGCACAGGATCATTGTTGCTATATTATGGAATTTTTATATATACGCATATATACATGCAAGTATCAGGTACAATTGAGTTCCAACTGAGAAAAAGCCTGGCAAGTTTTTTCCTATGCATTAAGGTATTATTCACAGAGCTAATGCTACAAGAGTTACACAGCTGACTTTTTTTGAGACAGGGTCTGGATCTGTTGCCCAGGCTGGAGTACAGTGGCAAGATCTAGCACAGTGCAACCTCCATCTCCTAGGCTCAAGCCATCCTCCCACCTCAGTCTCCCAAGTAGCTGGGACTACAGATGCATGCCACCACACCCTGTTAATTTTTGTATTTTTGGTAGAGACGGGGTTTCACCATGTTGCCCAGGCTGATCTCAAACTCGTGAGCTCAAGTGATCCATCTGCCTCAGCCTCCCAAACTCCTGGGATTACAGATATGAGCTACTGCACCTGCCATACAGCTGACGTTTAAAACAAATTTAAGTCCATCCTTTTTCATATCACAAAATCTTTTATCTGAAACATTTAATATTAATCTATCTTTTACAGCTAGTGCAGGCTCAACTTGGTCCCTTTATAAATTAACAAAATAAGCTAGTAAAAGTATGTTTCATCAAATTCCTTTATAAACATATTTTCCTGAATAAAAAAGTAAATAAAAACTACTGAACTCTTTTTTAACAGTTTCTAATCAATTTCAGTATCTGGTTCTCATAGGCTGAAACAATGCTACAATGACTGGGTTGCACAACAGTCTGGGGAAAATATTTTTTTTGTTTGTTGCCCAGGCTGGAGTGCAGCAGTGCGATCTCAGCTCACTGCAACCTCTGCCTCTCGGGTTCAAGCGATTCTCCTGCCTCAGCCTCCCAAGTAGCTGGGATTACATGCATGCATCACTGCGCCCAGCTAATTTTTGTATTTTTAGTAAAGACGAAGTTTTACCATGTTGCCCAAGCTGTTCTCTAACTCCCGACCTCAGGTGGCCCACCCACCTCAGCCTCCCAAAGTGCTGGGACTACAGGTGTGAGCCACCACACTCAGCCAGGGGAAATATTTAAAAAAAAATTATTTTCACTAAAAGCTTTAAGTATTGTACACAAGCATCATCGGAATATTTATATCAGAGTTATCAAACTTTTCCTAATAAAAGAGTGTTGTGTTTTAAAAATAGTGACTCCATTTTAAAAGTCATTTTTCTCAAGCCTCCAAATAATTATTTTCATAAACCTTATTTGCAACCTAAAACATTACCACCTGATTTATTCAAACATTCACTAACCATCATTATATCTGACTATCTTAAGGTGCTTGGTGCCCAACACAAAGCCTGACACAATCTCACATCATTTTGAGGTTTCAATATGCTTTGTTCTTGTCCCAAATACTCATATTCTGTTGTACTACTATAAGCTATTACATAACAGGAGGTGGGGAAATTTTAAAAAATACTGCAGCACTACCAGCCATTTAGCATACTGAGTTCCCACAGTTGCTTAGTGGGTGTTCTGAAACTAGGCCATTTTCTAGTATTAAGAATTTCAAATCACTACTTCCAAAGTACAGAAATAAATGTCTTCAAGATTAAATCATAAAACCTTACTATTTTAAGCCGCCTAGTATATAAGCATCCCATTTCTATGAGTTTAGAGTTGCAATTAGCACAAGGTAGATAAACCAGTATTTCTTTTAGGAGCAAAATAACTAGCTCTCCCACCTACCCTTATAGTCACAGACTTCAAGAGTCGCAATATTTAAATAAAACATAATTTATTTGAACCAGATATAAAGCTCTGGTGAAATTTTGAATTCACCATATATATATATATGAATATAAATTTTGAATTCACCATATATATATATCTCCCAGATATATACAAACCCAAACTGAATTAAATATAATCTATTTCAGGTCACCCAATCTGTCAGACACCACATACTTTTAGCAAAGAACTATGACTTTCAACCTAATTTTCCCAGTCCAGGTAACCAGGAAATGCCAAGGAATTAAGCTTATTTTCTTTAACAGAATAAAAGTGGAAGAAATACTTAGCTATTTTGTCTTATCAATGCAACAGGTTATGTTTTCATTAGAAGTGGATCAAGAAAAACATGTTGCTACTCAATTTTACATATTTCATAGCAAAGTAAATAAACACATAATAAGTATAACATCTACCTCTACAAATTATAAGGTGGTATATTATACTGCACTGATTCAGTACTTTCAGATAATTTGTTTCAACTTAATTTTGTTCAATAAATACTGTTACCTAGTATGTTTTACCTCATTAAGCAAGCCTTTCCAGTAAGAAAAGCTTAACACAGTAAGTTTTAAATTGTATCATTTTGAATGGAATTTTTCCAAAATACATGATCTTATGTTATCATTAACAAAATTTACTAATATCTAATAATCTCTTCTTCATGATCCTAGATCATTATTTTTATACTATTTTATGTATAAAACAAATAGTGTCTTGAAATATTCTATTTGCCATAACATCAAGTTGCTATAAACTGCTGTTTTTACAAAATGTCTTGCATCTGCTTTTTGAGTGTTTTTCTTCTGCTCTTATTTTCAACTCTGTTATGCCTCTAGGAGTAATTTCAGTCCTTTTTACATTTGGTTACCAAACTTTTAAAAATTGTACACTATGTGAGAATAAAAATGCCTGAATTAAGGCTTGACGGACTCTAAGAACAGAAAATGTGTGTTTAAAAACAAGAACATTATGACATCTCTTTGTCCTTCCTTTGGGCCTGTTCAGTTTGTTTTGGAGCTGTAGACTATTCATCTAAAACTAATTTTTCCACTTGGAGCCTACAAAGTCTAGACATTGTATACCGGTGGAACAGTAAGACAGACAGACATACTCAATGCTCATCTTGAGGCTTACAGTCTAGCAGTAAAGACAGACATCAAACATATCATTACAAAAATAGTGTTACAAAAAAGGAAGTACAAGCACTAGGACACCTTAAAACAGAAGAACCTAACTAGGGATCAAAGGAAGGTCTCCCAAAGGATGGGATACAAAATTGAAGCCTGAAGGGTGATTAGAGTTTAGCCACATGAAGAGTTCATGAGGTAGTAACCAAGCAGATGACACCAGATAGTTTTAGTTTCCTAGTAAGTAATCTCAAGATAAATGAGGTGTAACAACATGTTTAAGGCAATTGCTAAAATATGAGTATTTTAAAAAGAAATTTCTCAAATTTCTATAATAAAAATAATTACAAGGATCAAGAAATGCAAATGAGTGTTTCAACATAGAAAACTATGGCACTTTGCAGGGAATGGAGTTTGGGACATCAAAATTAGGCCTCACTATGCTCTGGAAGAAGTATTAAATTATATTGCATGAAAGGTCAGGCGTGGTGGCTCACATTTGTAATTCCAGCACTTTGGGAGGGCAAGGCAGGTGGACTGTTTGAACTCAGGAGTTTGAGACCAGCCTGGGCAACACGGCAAAACCTAGTCTCTACAAAAAATAGAAAAATTATCCAGGCATGGTGGCACACACCTGTAGTCCTCGTTACACGAGAGGTTAAAGTGGGAGGATCACTTGAGGCCAAGGAGGTCAGGGCTGCAATGAGCCCCATGATTGTGCCACCGCACTCTAGTCTGGATGACAGAGCGAGACCCTGTCTTGAAAACAAAACAAAAAAAACCCCACAAAAACAACAAAAAAATACTGCATGAAAAAGAGACCCTGTCTCAAAAACAAAAAAACCCAAAAAATACTGCATGAAAAATTACTCAATTCTCAAGTTCAGAAAACTTTTAAATCATACAAGACAATTACAAAGTCTGCTTCTAGGATATAACTGTTGACCATACAGTCTGACTTACCTAAAGAGAGGCACTGTCAAGTAAGTATGGAAGGTATTTTTTAACGTATACTCAAAAAAGAGTACATTTTAAATGATTATACAAAAAAAAAACTTAACTAAGAATTCTAAGAAAGTTAATAAATGTTACTCTTAACATGAAACATAAATGCTGACAAAAGATATTTAAGTATGTTTTTTTTAATTTTTTTGAGACAGAGTCTCACTCTGTCACCTAGGCTGGAATGCAGTAGCACATTCTTGGCTCACTGCAACCTCCATCTCCAGGGTTCAAGAGATTCTCCTGCCTCAGCCTCTGGAATAGCTGGGATTACAGGTGCCTGCCACCACGCCCAGCTAATTTTTTGTATTTTTAGTAGAGACGGGGTTTTGTTATGTTGGCCAGGCTGGTCTCAAACTCCTGACCTCAAGCGATCCACCCGCCTCAGCCTCTCAAAGTGCAGGGATTACAGGTGTAAGCCACCACGCCCAGCCTTAAGTATGATTTTGAAACATTATCATTATCCAAGTTCTAAACCTGGGAATTATTACCCACATTACACTGATATATTCTCCTTGTATTTAATTAAAATATTAATGAAAAATAAGTGAAAATGGTTCCCTTCTTTTCACAGGTGTTGAAGGTAAAGCTTTAATAGTATGGTCAACATTAATACAGATCTGCAGTTCAAAGCCCAAATAAAATTAGGAACATAAGAAATATTACTATTAACAATAATATAAGCTGTAACCGAAGCTTATATTACCATGTAACCTAATATTACCGTATAACCAATATTATTATTAGAATCCAAACTGTTATTCTTCTCTAATTGTCCAAATGGACCTAAACATATCTAACCTTTGTGCTTTTACTACCCTCCTCTATCCTACTTATTCCTCAAGTGTTTGTTGCAGTCCTGTCCTCCAGTAGGCATTGCCAGTTATATGTGCAGTCTGAGTCTTAACTCATCTGAGTTTGCCAGTGTATACTGCTGTTAAAAGCATGTGTCACATTGTTTAACAATTAACTATTGACTTGTCCAGTTCATGCAACAAACTCTGAACTTACTGAAAGAAGGAAACATATTTATCTCTGTATCCAGAGAGCCTGGGACACACACGGCATTCAGCAGAAGTTCCATGACATTGGTGAATGTGAAACTGTAGTTACTGAGAAATATTTATAGAACAAAATTGAAAAGTTAAAGACTATTTGCAAGACTGAGAAAGTACTGAAAGCAGGAAGAAGTGTTATACAACACAAAACTGGAAACTGAAAAAAACAAATTTAACTGATCAAATTAACTCCAAGTTGTAGAAATTATGTGTCAGAACAGGCGATTTCCACTTTACCTCCAAGACATTAGAAAAACTAAAAGAAAAGAAGATTTATCTTTGTCAGCTGTAAAATTACTTAAAATTACAGGAATTTTAAATAATAATTGAGGGCAAATAAAGTATTTAAACATTAGAAGTCTTCCTAGTGCTATAAACAAAAGATAGTCATGCAGAAATAATTTATAAAAATATTTCAGGTTCATTTCACACAGAGACCAATTATACCCTTTTTAAAGGTCTCCTGTAATGTTTTAGCTACAAGCAGTATGTTCACTCTTATAAATGAATCCTTAGCTTTTACAGCATGTACTACTTTTTGCAGTTCTGACCTTTAGAGAAGTTGGAATGAGATATACAGTGTGAAAATGAATTAGTGTTCTTTTAAGTCTTGATAATGGGAACTGCATGCTTTCTCAAGAAGCACATATGCTACCATCATCTCAAAAGCTTAAGGATCCTTTTGTGTGTATAAACTTTGCTTTGTGTGTATAAACTTTGGTAATCAGAATATCCTTTTGTGTGTATAAACTTTGCTTTGCTGAATTAAAGATGCTGTGTTAAAAAGTTGAGACCCGGGGGAAAATACCAAACAAAACCAGAATGAACAGATTTATATTAAAATAATTCAATTACATATTTTAGAACATAAGTTTCTCAGACTTATGTATGTATGTTTCAACCTGCAATAACAAACACTTTTAAAAACACTCTATAATATATGAAGTTCAAGCATACCACAGGTCATCTGTAATTTAGAAATTATTCAGATTTTAAAAGTCAGTTTAGACAGTCAGAAAACATAAAAATTTACTATATTAAGAGAAAACATTTCAAAAAAGATCTACAGGGCATGACTTTGACGCAGTGTAACATGTAAATGAAACAAAATTCAGAAGGCCAAGCAGTTAAAATAGGGGATTACAAGAATAGCAGATGATGATATATGTCCATAAATTAGTCTAAGATTCAGCCAACTTATATGTCTAATGCATAACCTATAAAGCATGAAATAAAGGTCTACCAACAAGCAAAAATACCAACTCACTTACTATTTGAAGTACTCATTTAAGTATCACATAAAAGTACTTAATGTATAATTCTACTTCTAAATTACAGTTTCCATCTATTCATCTATAGCAAAATACCAATCCCTACTAATCTTAAGAAATGTCAAAATATCCAATTTATATTTAAATTTCCTCTATCAATTGATATTTTATAAACAAGTAGCAGAATTCTCCCAAGTCCAAGCTACAAATCTCAGAACTCACTGAAGGACTTGTGAGTTAACTTGTTTTGTTGTTATTGTTTGGGGTTTTTTTAAATCTTATTTTGTTATAAGCATAAATCTTATGCTTTTCCAAACATGAAAGATACATGAATGATATAGTAAACCAAATTCTAAAGATATATTTCACTTAATCTTCAGCCTCCAAAAATATGCATCCTTATATCTACATATAGTTTATATCTTTTAGTCAAAACACAGATTTTTGTATTTAAATATTTTACAAAAAAATCAAAATATCTGAACAGTTTAAAGAACAGTCTTCCAGAAACATTAAATTATACAACAAATATTGAAAATGAGTATTTTTAAGGCAAATATAACTATAATTTATCCACCTGTATAATAAAGAATTTCAGCTTTATTCACTCATCCTCCATAATTCATACAGGTAAGTCAAAGCAATAACTATACCAACCACTATTCGGAAACCATCTTTGGAAATATTCCACATACAATTCCAGTTTATGTCTCTCTGATGTGGAGAGAGAAAAGTCATTCTTCCCTGACCCAAGTCACAGAAAAAAACAGTATCATTTTAAAAGCCTAATTCCAGCCAGTATGACATAGGAATTTGTAATTTTCATGTTTCTATTTAAACATGAAATGTTTCAAATTTCCAACTGGCTTGTAGTTCACAAGTTGATGCATGACCTTTACTTGCTACAACTACCAGAAAAACAGCTCTGATGATGTTTTTCTGATCTTTCTGATGAACTTTCTGAATACGGTAGTTTAAAAACTAAAAAAAAGATCTAGCTGCAAACTACTAATGTATATTTTAATATCACTCTTTAATCCATAATAATTTATGAGAAAATTTTTAAACTTAAAAATTATATTAATAATGAGTAATCAGAAATGTCAACTTTTAATGTAGCTGTTTCTTCAAAAACTGAAGGGGGAATGTGGGGATGGTTAACGGATATAAAAAACACAAAGAATACGATCTAGTATTTGATAGCACAACAGGGTGACCATGCTCAATATATTTAATTGTACATTTTAAAATAACTAAGAGTATAATTGGATATTAGCATCACAAAGGGTAGATGCTTGAGATGATGGGATACCTCATTTACTCTAATGTGATTATGCATTGTATGCCTGTATCAAAATATCTCATATAACCCATAAACACCTACTATGTACCCATAAAAATTAAAAACTAAAAATAAAACTGAACAAGCACCTTGGGAAAATGCCGTACCCTTAAAGACAAGTCCATAATTTGAAACTGGGATTTCAATATTGTTTTATATGTTGGCTTTATATTAAATTTCAGCTATTTGAAAGTTACAAATCTTAGACAAAGCTTTTATTTAGTTTTGTCTTTATTTTTGTCTATTTTTCAAATGGGTATTTATAATTACATAAAAAGTTTACAGTATACTTTATGTCCAAATAGATAAAAGGTTTATCATACTCAATTTAAGTTTCATATGAGAATGGTCATTTGCATGCTTTATTCCTAAAATTCTTTTCACTGTCACATAGCAAAACATCAACACTTGATAAATTCAAATTATAAATATAACCTTACTGAATGTTACAAATTGGATGACATAGCTAAGTCTCTTCAAGTACACAGTAACAGTTCTACAGCCCATGGCATGGAGGATGAGAGTAAAGATTAGTAAGTACACTAATAAACTGAGGTCTTTAAAATTAAAACTAGTTTTCAGTTTTTGCTGCATTTAGTTACAAAAAACACTTGGTTACACAAGTGTACCTTAGGATTCTGAAAAACAACAAAAAGCTTTTGATATAGTAGTCCCTCTTGACAAGAAACTAGACGCACTCGGTATCGACGAAAAGTATACGAAATGACACAGGTGTAAGCCTAGACACTGCTGGTAGTTATCACGCTGGAGGCAAATACTATACAGTGCACATTTGCAACCTAATTTTGCTTCAGCATCCCCAGAGACTTCGAAAATATTTCTTTGGGTAGGTTGCAAAACAGTGCTTCCTCTTTTATTCTCATCACCCCCATTACGATACAAAGCAACAGACAAGAAAATCAAACAGCCAACTATAAGGGCTTAAACACACACACAAAGCATCTTTTTCTAGCTCCCGAATCGGTATTTATCCCACCTGTTTGTAAATCCATAATTCCACAATAACACAAACTGCCTGCTGAAAGAAAGGAGGGAAGAAGAGAAAAACAAAGAAAGAGGAAAAAGAAAGAAAAGAAATAAAGAGAAAGAAAGGCAAATTAATGCTTTGGAGTCATTACTCTTCCACCTAGGCATGGGGGGAGGGGGATGGTACAAAAACAATGGATATTGAGGGGCTGGGGGAAAAAATCGTCTTGCCCCGAAGCCTCTTGTGTTATAAGCCTGGGGGAGTCGGGGGAGAGTGAGACTACTTTTCCTCTCTCCCTAAAAGCTGTGCTATCACGGGGAGAGGTTGCCATCCGGCATGTTCTCCGAGGCGGTCTCGAAGGGCTACAACTCGCTTCGCCAGGCAACACACCCAGAGCCGATCCAGCACTCTTCACTCAAAGGGTTTTCAGGGAGAGGAGAACGGGAAAGCAAGGTGGGCTCTAGGGAGGGGGCGCGAAGAGACCCCACCCTGTATGACCGCCGCTGCGCCCGGGCCCTCGCCAACGATTTACACGACTTGGGCGCCCTGCGGACTGGGCCCGGGGCCCCCGGGAACCGAGAAGAGCGAGACTGTCCGCCGGGCGCCCCCGGCCCGCGCCCTCGCGCCGGCTCGCCCTCGCCCAGGCGCTGTCCTGGCCGCCCGCCGCCGCCGCAGGCCCGGCCCCGGCCGCTGTCAGACCCGACCGCCTTCCTCTCCGCGCCAAGCTGCGGGCTCCCACGCGAGCAGGCTCCGAGGGACCCGCACTCCCGGAGACAGCACCCAGGAAAGCGGCGGCGGCGGCGCCTCCCAGGGCCCCGGCCCCTCGGGCCTCGCCCCGGCGTTGCCGGCTCGCGCCTGTCAGGGCGCGCGGGGCCTCCCCCTACCGACAGCCAGCCCGACAGCCCGACGGACAGGAAGGCAGGCAGGAAGAACCGACCAACAGACACCCTCCGCCTCATCGGCCCCGGGTTACCGTCAGGAGCCCCGACTCCGCCATCCTCCTCGCTCGCCCTGCTTCCTCCTCTTCCTCCTCCTCCTCCTAAGAAGCGACGCTGCCCAACCGCCGCCCCCCGCCCGCCCCTCCCCCACTCGCCCCGCCCCACCCGCCCCTCCACTACTCTCGCTCCAGCCTCCCCGCCCCACCCCTCCGGCGTGGGCCCGTCACTCGCTAGGCAAGAAAAATGGGCGGAGCCGGGGCAAGCGAAGCTGCCCAATCAGAGAAGGGCAGTGACGCCTGCTTCTCTCTCTCTCCGCCCTTTTCCTTTCCTCAGTTCCTCTACGCCGTCTCCCGCCCACTGGGCGCCGCTGGCTAGCCCGGCTACAGAGTAAGCCTCCTGCAGGGTAGAGTGACAACTCTCCGATCGGAAGTTACTGTTGAAGCTAAGGCGGCCATAACTGATAATGGCAACAGGAGTTTCCTGGCTTCCTGTTTCCAGGGTGACGTAGATTTTTTTCCTTCGCCAGTCTCACCGTTACCCGGGGCAACAGCTGAGCCGTCTGGGAAGGGATGCATCTGTAAGTAAGCCCAAAGAGGTACCGTGGGTGACCAGACATCCCATGTTAGACAAGTTAATTCATACTCTGGACTACACGTCCAGTTTCCCGGCCCTTATTTTACTGAGACATCTGGTCACATACGTAGATGGACTATAGTTTAGGGCTCCGAAAATCCCTCTCCTGCCCGGAAGTTGCATTTGGCACTTCCGAATAGGGTCATGGCGGAAGGGGGTAAATAGCCTCGCCGCCCGTGCCCTAGGGAATGCCCATTCTTGACCTCAGTTGCAAAGTGAGGTGAGTCCTTGGGCCCCAACCAGTGGGCCGGACCCGAGCCGGACGGTCCCTGTGGGACGGAGCGCTGAAATGGAGAGCGGGGCTCAGGGCCCCTTCCGTTAGAAGCTGCTTTTCTTTCCGGGCTGGCCTAGCGGCGGCCCGCCCTCCCTCCGCCCCCCTGAGGCTCCCTGTGGGGTGAGGCAGCGCTACAGGCCGCCCTAGCCCAGCCAGAGCCAGCCTGGCTGGGAGGGCCCCAGCGGGGAATGGGCGCGGACCTCGGGCGGAGCTCCTAACTCCGGCAAAATGGAGCTCCTGACCACGCCTCCGCAAGTTCCTATTAAGTACTTTCACTCTCTGGCCTTTAGAGGGAAGAGAATTCGGGAACTTGAGAAAATAATTTTCCACCTTCAGCTATAAAAGAAAAAGATGAGCCCCTACAATCAGGGCAAGACCTCTATCTTTTTCCCCTGCCACCTGCCTTCTCATTCTGAGTTTTCCCCCCTTTCCGCGTTTGTCCTTTGAGTCTTTGTAAGCTTTGACTGCGGTTCTTGTGGTGGGATATACTATGCTAATCCTGCAGGTCTACAGATTCTTAACGTGTTGAATATTTTTGAAAATACTGTATTGCTTTAATATGGCCCTTTACAAAGTTATCATACATTATCTTGTAGTTTCTTCTGTATGCTTGAGTCAAGAACTCTCAGTCATCTTGGTAATACCGGGTTGGATGCTTAAAGCTGCAGCAAAAAGACCAGAACTTTCAGGTAAAATTGAAAATTGTTAATATCCAGCCAGTCAACAAAACCTACCTTCTCGACTTAATTTCTACTTCCCTGGTACTTACACGCCAGCCAAAATGAACTATTCTTGTTTCTTGGCGGTTAATTACTGAAATCTGTTGTAGCACTCACCTTTTGTGATTCTGTCTGATTCTGTTATTCGTGGAGATGTGTTTCCAGATTCTCCCCAGCAGAAAGTAATTCCTCTGAGTTTAGCATTTTTTGCACGTCTTTTATGACAATCAGTATGTTATATATATATATAATAGCCGCTTATGTTTTTAACTTCACTACCATGTCTGCACCTAAATAGAATGGTTTGTATCAGATTCGTCTTCCTGTCATTTTCGCCCTGCACATGATACTAGTTTGGTAAATACTTACTGAAAGTTTGAATATCTCGGGTGTCTCTTGGATGCCCAAGACAGTTCCAGCCAAGTTTTAGAGATCTTCAATTTATCAGAAATTCAGCTGAGCGCCTGCTACTCAGCCTTTTTTTACGTTTCCCCTGTAAAGTCTTTCTGACATGATTTTTTTCCCCAGTGTTTTATTATGAAAGTGTTCATATATTTAAAAGTTGAAAGAATTAAATAATTTAATGAATATTCATATACCCGTCATCTAGATGCAGCAGTTAACATTTTGCCATATTTTTTTCATTCCTCCTCATTTTTTCATTGTTGTAAAAAGTTGCAGACACTTATTGTTAGGCAGACACCCTTAAGACTTTGAGCATGAATTTCCTGAGAATTTTGAAGTTCTCTAGCAAAACACAATATCATTATTACAGCTGTTTTGTAATGTTTAAAATCTAGCCCAAGTGCTAATTTTCCTAATTTACCCAGGAATATCCTTTATACCTTCTCCTTCCCATTCTTGCAAAAAAAAGAAATCAGGATCCAGTCAAAATTTTTCTTCAGCTTTAATGTAGTGGAGTTCCCCCATCTTTTTCCCCCTGTGACATTGGCATTTTGAAGAGTTCAAGCCAGGAGTCTTTTTGGAAATGAGCCCCCCTTTTTTCTTCTTGTAAACCAGAAATTAGTCTAGAGGCTTAAGTTGAACATTTTTTTTTTTTTGCAAGGATATGTCACAGTGTTCATACTTTTCCAGTCATGACTAAGCCTTCTCAAACGCCAAGTATACGCACCTTTTCCATGATTTGCTGGTTAAATCCATCTCACTTCTCAGCATGCTTACCCCTCTCCGGTGTCCTACAAAGAGAAGGGTAGCATTTAATCATGTGTGTATAGAGTATGTGTTAGTGCCTTGGGTTGGCAACATAGACTGACTACCTTTAATAAAGTGTTGCTGCTACTTTGCCTATTCTTGGAGCTGATGCAATGTATTTCTGCAGTAAAGTGTACTGATGTCAGCATAGTTTATGAGTTTCAACTCCTGGCACCCTGCAGACATTGTTGAAAGATGTGTGGGCCCTGCTATTCAAATACAGATGAATCTTGATGTTATCAAAGCAAATACCAAGGCAACTGTTGGCCATCTGGTCACATTCCAATTTAGGCATTGTTATTTTTCTCACTGAAATTCTCATGCAAGTCTTAATTGGTCCTGGTGTTTTTGTGATAGCTTTTTGGTAGCATTAAGCAGAGCCTATTAAAAATTACAAAATCAAGATTATACTTAACACTTAGTACATTAGATACATCCTCTGTCTAATGGATAGATAAGTGTTTGTGGAATTTACTTCATAATCACAAAAGGAAAATTCTCAAGACTGCCAACCTCATATACTCCTAGCCTAGACTTATATTTGATCATGAAAGATAAGTGAAAGGAAAAAACTGCACATAAGGGAGCGGAAGAAAATGCTCTGGGAGGACAGAATCTCTTAGATTGGTATAGAATGTTTTTAGCCATCATATTGAAAATTACGTAATGCGTTCCGTTAGTTGCTTCCTTTGTGTAGAAGGGAATTTGCTTGTGTGGGAATATTCCAGATTTAAGTGAGGCAAAATAATATACCAATTAAGATCACAGGTTTTAGCATCAGACCTGGGTTTCAGGAATAAGACTATTCAATAACTGGATGACCTTGGACAGTCTACTCACTCTATTATCTATTAAACGGCGCCTTGCCAGGTGTGGCTCACACCTATAATCCCAGCACTTTGGGATGCTGAGGCAGGTGTATCACTTGAAGCCTGGAGTTTGAGACCAGCCTGGCCAACATGGCAAAACCCTGTCTCTACTAAAAATGCAGAAATTGGCCGGGTTTGGTCTCACACACCTGTAGTCCCAGCTACTCAAGAGGCTGAGGCATCAGAAACGCTTGAGCTTGGGAGGCAGAGGTTGCAGCGAGCCAAGATCACGGCACTGCACTCCAGCCTGGGCAACAGAGCAAGACCCTGTCTCGAAAAAGAAAAAAATAAGTAACATTTTTTAAAAAGAGCCTTAAGGCCGGGCGCGGTGGCTCAAGCCTGTAATCCCAGCACTTTGGGAGGCCGAGGCGGGTGGATCACGAGGTCAGGAGATCGAGACCATCCTGGCTAACATGGTGAAACCCCGTCTCTACTAAAAATACAAAAAACTAGCCGGGCGTGGTGGTGGGCGCCTGTAGTCCCAGCTACTCGGGAGGCTGAGGCAGGAGAATGGCGTGAACCTGGGAGGCGGAGCTTGCAGTGAGCCGAGATCGCGCCACTGCACTCCAGCCTGGGCGACAGAGCGAGACTCCGTCTCAAAAAAAAAAAAAAAAAAAAGAGCCTTAAAACCGTTAGGGATTGTTGTACAGAATTAATTCAAATATATATAAAGTGCTTTACCTCAGTCTATATAGCACATGGAGTGCAGTCAGTGTATGGTAGTTAATAACTTCTAAAGCAGTCCATTTAGGGGACGTATTGAATTCGGGCACATATTGACATTGACTATTTAGTGAGTGAAGGAATGAATCTATGGCAGTAGTTCTCTTAAGTTTAATGTGGGGGACTTGATTAAAAGTTAGGGTCCAGCTGCCATGGATCATGCCTGTAATCCTAACAATTTGGGAAGCTCAGGTGGGCAGATCACTTGAGCCCAGGAGTTTGAGACCACCCTGTCTCAAAAAATACAAAATATTAGCCGGGCAGGGTGGCATGTGCCTGTAGTCACAGCTACTTGGGAGGCTGAGGCTGGAGGATCACTTGAGCCCAGAAGGTCAAGGCTGTGGTGAGCCATGATCACATGACTGCACTCTAACCTGAGCAACAGAGTGAGATCCTGTCTAAAAAAAAAAGAAAGAAAAAGTATTCTGATTCAGCAATTCTGATTTCTGGAGAGCTCCAGAAAAATCTGTATTTTTAATAATTGTACAGGGAGTTTTGATGCAGATGATTTGGGGACTGGGCTTTGAGAAGCACTCTGTAGAGTATCAAACAACTTTTCTCTTTCCTTGCACACTGTTGAAATAGCTAACTAAATATCTCAGGTGTGAGCAAATACTTTTTTAAAAGGTTAATAGCTAACATTTTTAGGACCACTGTCTAGTATTGAATTTTGAAATAGGAAGGGTTATTAGAAAAAGACATTTTACGTGAGTAGGATGTATCATTACTAACTTAATAGTAGTGTCTGCTACCGGATTTTCCCAGAGCCAGTGGCATCATCCAAGTTCACCCAAGAAGAATTCCCGTTCTTAGGCCTAGGCACATTTCAGAAGCTAGACACCACACATTTTATTCACATGAGCTTGAATTAATTAGCTAAATCAAACATGTTGGAACATTTTTCTACCAGCAGATGCCAGATAGCAAAACAGTAGAATCTACTGTAGTCTCCAGTATATGACATATGATGTTACTTGGCATCTCCAGATAAACATTATCAATCCAAATTAAGCATTCTGCTAGCATGTGGGCAGTTGCTTGAGTGAGTATTACTACTTTATGTTTGCTGAAAAATGCATTCTTTCTAGGCTCCCCTTTTCACCTTTTTCTTATATTTACATTCAGAAATCTAGTATGTTTTTGAAAATTCACCTATCAGTTAACCACAAGTCTTGGATAAGACAAAAGATAAAAATTTTGTCACCACCCCTACTCAGCACCCCCACAGTAGGCAGGTTGAATTTACTTTAAGGAACCCAACTTAATAAATATTCACAGAAGAAAAATATTCTTTACATAAAGTATCCTTTACAGTCCATGGCCATGATTGCTCCTGACTACTCCTTCAGTTTCCAGAGATTGTATTTTTGTATCTCAATGCCCATTAATAAAATTAGCTTGGCATATGTTCACAGTGGCTCTGTGTTTTACTGTAGTTGCAAAGTCAAATGCATACAATGGATGGGCAAGTAGTAAGAGGAAACAATAGGCAGTAGGAAGGACTGGAGAATTCCAGAGCATGTGCTTACCTAAGTGAAGCATCACTTCCCAGCCCTAGCCAAATTTTGCCATATTGAAATGTGGGCTTGATGTTGCCAGATTTGTCAAGTGGAGCTAAAATTTGGATTTTTCGTGAAATTTCCTGATTTTTAAACATCGGCTCAAATACTTTTTAAATACCTGTAAACCAACAAAATATTTAAGTGGATAGCATCCAGGGTTACCAGTTTATGACATGTATGTTTCTTAACATAAAAACGTAAGTGGTGCTTTTGTTGAGAATCTCAAAATGCTATAGAAATTTTTTCTTTTTGCCATATGTCAACTGCATTTACTTCTGTAGGTTAGGCGACAAGTCACTGTCATCTCCATCAAAAATTCAAGATAGATTATTTTATACAACAAGCCTCTGTTCCCTTGATTATAATTTTAAAGGTTTTAACCTTTGCTGCCCTTTTGAAAGTTTGTTCATATTTTCTCAACTTTGAGTTCTATTATGAAATAGGTTTGCTTTATTATCATACTTTTTAAAACATTTAAGAACACAATTTGGCAGCACATAGTGCTTCAAAAGTAAGTGAAACAGGTTTTTAAAGAAAAGCACCTCTAAATAGATCATGCTGTCTTGTACCATGATATTTATGAAGATTCAAAGATTTTTAGAGACAGAAGATACCGTATGGTAATCTAGAACAAGCCCTTTATTATAGCAATATGAAAATTAGTCCTGGAATAATAAATGTCATACTGTATTTCTAAGGACTTTTACATCCACTTATCACTTGAACCTTACAACCCAGGACAGATAATAAACATATTTTGTATGAGAAAATCAAACCTCTAGTTAGCTAAGAAATGTATTCAAGGTCACACAGCTAGTTAGCAGCTATGACCAGAGTACAACCATGTACCCCATTCAAAGTATAAATGTGAAATAGAGTACAACTAGTTAGCACCAGAAAGCAACCCTGTACTTCATTTAAAATATAAAGGTGAAATAGATTGATTAGAAAAAAATGACAGACTCTAGTATAAGCTTCTGTTTTATTTAAGTCACACATTGGATTTTACTGTCATAGTATTTAAAACACATGGAATCCTAGGGTATGCTCAAGCATTCTATTTCTAACTTTAAAACTGGGGTCTTGTACAATAAGCATAAGCTGATAAGTTTAGATACATTAATACAGGGAAAAAGGAATTACAATGAAGATGTAGTGACAAGTGAGAAGTAGTAGGCATATATTATGGAGAATAAACACATAGACCCATGGAATGGCTCCTTGGGGCTCCCAGCAAAGATCAAATACTAGATTAAGGAGATTTAGTGTGGGGAGGACAGTTTTAAAAACATCCAAATCCCATCCTGAACATTTTTAGAAACCAAGACTTGACTTTGTCATCCACAATATGTTTTCATTTTGATGTTTCTGATCCATATGTACACGTTGTGAGTAATCAGGAATTGGAGTTTGAATTTTAGTAATTTAGTCTCCTTCTCTGTCTGTCCCCTGTGTGGCCACAGCTTACATTTTCCAGATGGCTAGATGAAGATAGGTGCAGTGTAAAGCTAATTGCCCTCTTCAGCTATTCAACCCAGGATCAGTATCTTCTCATATGAGCTGTGATATAAGCTGTCATATAATTTGTGATATGATGAAGATAATTTAAAAATGCAAAATTTGTAAGCTTTTAAAGTGTTGTATATTTCTAATTAAGCTTGGGATTTGAAAGTTTCAGTGACATAGTGTTTAAATAATATATAATGCTGTAAACAAAATCTAGAGTCAAAAACCAGTTTTTTTCCCTAAGAGATTTATTTCAGAAAGCATCAAACATGACAACTGGAATGCTAAATCCTCAAATTAAGAAGACAAAAAAAAAAGAAAAGCTACATGTTGGTTAGAGCCATATATTGGTCTGACTGTGGCACAGCTCCCCTAAACTAAGGAGGAAGAAATGTGCTTTAGTCAATATGCTGCACTTACTTTTTCATCTACCTCATTCCTGAGATTTACTGTTTGCCTCATATTTTATTTTCACCGTCCTTTGTAAGGGTTATTAGTGTCTTCAAAATTTCCCATTTCAGTAGAAATTTAAGATTGTATGTTACTTCAGCCTTTGTTGGCTTCTGCACACCATAGTCTACGATTATCTCTCCACCGTCTTCTTAAATGTTGATATTCCTTCAGTGAAGCACCATACTAAACCTGCAGGGGACCTCCCTGTCAGTCCTACAGATGCAGCATAGAGAAAACTGAAAAGAGACCTTGCCTTTGAGTAAGGCAGACCCGAGTTCAAATCCCATTTCTTCACTTGTCAACTATATGATGTTGGACAAGATAACTTTTCTTAAACCTTGTTTTAGTCTGTTAAATTTCATCGTATATATGTGTACCCAATATATAATTTTACCCATGTGCCCGTTCACCTCCCGCTGCAGTTGGGAGATGCAGTGGGAAGTGGATGGGCACATAGGTAATTCGATTATAAAATCACCCGTTATGGTGATAAAAGTTATTTTCAAAATTACTGCAGAAAATTCCTTAAAAATATCTACTTAGTTGAAATACATGCGTGACTTCATACTAAACACTGTGTTGCTATTGTTATTCTTAAGCAAACTAAAATTTAAGAGCCACTAAGCTAACTAAAGAAAAGAAGCTAAGGTAAATGTCTTGACATTTAAACGATTCTGCCTTTCATGTAACTCTTAAGAGTATAGGTATTGAGAGAAGAGGTGGAGAATTCTAAAATATTTTTGCTTGCCCATAGGGTTTTCATCATGCTTTTTTAGTAACAAGCCTCTATAACTAATACATGTTAATAAGCTTATTTTTTCTGAAAATGTAATTTTATGCCAACATTATAATGGTACAGTATGGTGAGAATTGCTGACATTCATTGAGCTCTCATGCAGGGTTTGGTCTGATGGCTTTATATGAATTATATCTTTAATGCACCAGCCATCTCAAGTTGATGCCATTGTAAGCTTTATCTTGCAGTTGAAACAAAGGCTTAGAAAATCAAGTAATTTGTTTAAGCGACTAATCTGACTTCAGCTGCTTCTTTCAACCACCATATTATACTCTTGTCTCTTTTTACCATCACCCCACCACTCACCATCTTGCCATATCTTTCTTGAATGATTATATCCACCTCTGTAGCTTGCACTACTGTACAGTTGACTCTGGGCCTCCAGTCCTTTTTACCTTCCTCTTGGACTTCCACACTCTGTGAATCTAAACCGAACTCATGGTCTTTACTCTTCCTTCTTAACCTTCTCCTCTGTGTTTCCAATATTAATTAATACGGGTATATCCACAATCATGTTAGCTCACTTTAGTCGTCCGTGGTCATTTCATTATCACCCACTGGCGGTGGGGGGTGGGAAGGTGGAGGATGTTTGAATCTCAACTTCTTGTACCCTTAATTACCTCATATCTTCTCCTCTTAGTGTCTGTTATCACTGCTTTAATTCATACTTTCATCATCTTACCTAAACAATTACAGCTTCCTTACTAATCTTTCCTCTAGTGTCTCTTCTCATTTTTCCTTCATTTTGTCTAGAATATGTGTTTCCAAAACATGAATCATGTCACATAACTGCTTAGAACCATCCAATTAGCTCCCTTCTGACTATAGGATACAAAGTCCAAATTCAGCATTGCAGACTGAGTGTGAACTGGCCTCTACCTGGTCACTCCCACCACAATACCTGTTGCACACTGTACATGCACTGCACTCTAGCCATGTCCCCCAACAGAACACTTATTTTTTTAATGCTTCTTCATTTGAACATATTGTTCACTTTGTCTATAACATCTACCCTTTGCTATACATCTCCTTCTCTGCCTAGTAAACCCCCATTCAACTTTCTGGGACTAGCGCCAATGTCATGTTTAATGATTCTTTTTCAGAGACCACCCATTGTCCCCTATCCTTGGCCAAGTTTTTAGTAGTTTTCATTTCTTAAGGCACAATAGGCATGCTTTTATTAAAGTACATTGTATTCAATTATAATTACTTATTTACGTGTGTCTCATTCCCTACCTCACCTCCACCAAAGAAAGGAACTGGTTCTTACCTACTCTGTCTCCCTCACTTAGCTACGGCTGGTACATCATAGACATTTAGTATGTTTGTTGAAAGAAAAAATCTGTTCGTATAGGCACTTTATCATTCCAAATTCTTTTCACGTTACATTTGTTAGTTTTCTACTCTGAAAGAGTAATGCTTTTGTTGTCACCTAAAACAATGACATTCTCATGTTTATCACTCTAGTCTTTACTGTCCAGTGTTTATTTCCAAATAGAATACAAGGTACAGCATTAATTTGGCCTATCAACTCATAATTTCTGTCCACTGTAGAGATTTATACTTTCTTGAACAAAGAACTAGGAGCTAGGCTCTTTTCCCAAATATGTAATAGGTATGCAGGGAAGATCTTCGTGAAGGATTCTATCTTTTTCTAAGACTTTCATTTGTAGGTCTCCTGCAAGTCTACAACATTTAAGTTCAAGAGATGACGTAAGAGCCAACCTTTTCTGGCCGGGCACAGTGGCTCATGCCTTTAATCCCAGCACTTTGGGAGGCTGAGGTGGGTGGATCACGAGGTCAGGAGATCAAGACCAGCCTGGCCAACGTAGTGAAGCACCGTCTCTACTAAAAATACAAAAATTAGCTGGGTGTAGTGGCGCATGCCTGTAATCCCAGCTACTCGGGAGGCTGAGGCTGGAGAATCGCTTGAACCTAGGAGGTGGGGGTTGCAGTGAGCCGAGATTGCACGACTGCACTCCAACCTGGTGCCCGAGCAAGACTCTGTCTCAAAAAAAAAAAAAAAAGGCCAACCTTTTCATAACAAAATTATATAAATTTTAGTCTTTACAGTTTGAAGGGTCCTGCTGTTGATTGCTTTTGTTTCTATGAAGATACTTGCCTAATGGAAAATCTATTGAGTGTATCATTGTTTTGCTGGCTTGAGTTAACCACCACCCTATCATGGCTTTTACTTAAATCACTGCTTCATATACTTCCCTTTGCCTATTGGACACTTGTTCTGAAAAGTCTCATAAGCATATCTGAGTCATTAGATTCCAGAGTTGAACTCTTGTCTTTCCCTAGCTTTATGATTTCACAGTGTAGCTAGTTGCTCAATTGAAGCACCCATTTTTCACCTGCACCTAAACTATTTGAAATACCCCTGTAATTGTCCTCCTGAATACATTTAAATCTGTTCAGGTCATTCTCATTCTTAAAATATTTCAGTGGTTCTCCTTATTTCCTTCAAAATCAATTTGACTGCAGTTTGGTTTGGGTTTGTTTCCAGACAGGTTGCTCATAACTTTTTTTTTTTTTATAGCATTCCTTGCCTCTCCCATAATGCACCATGTGCTTTGTGTTGCCCATCTTCATGCCTCTCCACAAACTGTTGTTACCTGCACCTAAAGTTCCTCCCCCACCATTTGTACCTGACACAGTTTCTCCCTATTCTGTGTTCCCATGGCATTTTTACAAATACTTCTAAGTATAGAACTTATATTGCATTATGCTTCTTCGCTTATGTGCCTATTTCTTCTCCCTCCACCCCCATCCTTCAGGATCCTCAAGCCTAGAGACTGCCTTAGTAAATCTGACGCTGAATTAAAATTTCAATATAAGACGACTTGCCATTTGAATACTTCAATTTTGTTCTTAACCTTTTCTTAGTAATGGATGTTCATGTAATAGAAAGTAGAAATAAGGCCCATAAATAACCATTAGTTAGCATTTTGGCACAAAATATTGTACTTGTGTCACTAGAAACCCCCATATCAGAATATACTTGTGATAGGAGAAAAAGATGTCATTTTGCCAACTCTACAAGTCTTTTGCAAGATTTTATCTTTTCATATTTAAATAATTCCTTTTTAAAAAAACAGGTTTGTCCAGGATGGTCTAAACTTTTCACTTAACAGAGAAAAAAGTCATTCTTCACTTGATTTTAATAAATGTTACATTCAAAAGAAATACAGTTTTTACTAATTTCAAAATTAGTTATTTGTAAATACTGGTATTTTCCTTAAATGTGCGTCTTACTACATATGCCATATTGAAAGCGACATTGCCCTAGGAATACAAAGTGTGTTCTAGGCAATACTGGTCCCATAATTGCACTTTTAAAGAATTCCAGAATCACATAACTTTAGGAAACAATATATACTCAATTCTCCTGTTTGAAATGTATCACATACTTTAGCATATTAAAGTTTCTAAAGAGTCCTGCTATTAAAAAGAAAGTTTAACTTTTTTCCTTCCCAGGGCTTCTCAAATTTAATACTATGGAATCTTCTCAGAAAGTCCGTAAACATCTCAAAGAACAACGTGGTTATTGTATTGATCATCAGTCTATATACCAGGATATGCATATCCCTCAAGATGCCTGAAGACAATCGGAGGGGTATACAAGCAAGCGAGGTTAAGAACAATCAATTTTCTGATCCTAAACTTTTATATGTGATGTCTGCTGATAATGCATTCCCTGAGAAAATGGACCTGTGGATAAACCATCATGCTTCATCTCATTTCCTGTCTCCCCTTTCACCATTTTTCTTACTTTTTTTTTTTTTTTTTTTTTTTTTCTTGAGACAAGCTCTTACTCTCACCTAAGCTAGAATGCAGTGGCGTGATCATATCTCAGTGCAACCTAAAACTCGGGCTCAAGCAGTACCCTCACCTCAGCCTCCCAAGTAGCTGAGACTAACAGGCACACTCCATCATGCCCGGCTAACTTTTTTTTTAAATTTTTTGTAGAGATGAGGTCTTGCTTTGTTGTCCAGGCTGGTCTTGAACTCCTGGGCTTAAGCAATCCTCCCACTTTGGCCTTCCAAAGTGCTGGGATTCCAGATGCGAGCCACCGTACCAGTCCCACAATTATTTTTCTAAGAATGTATGAAGGAAAGGCATCTCTCTAGCCTGGTAGAATCTTACTATGACAAAATGCTCAAGGGAATAAACATCTCTTAGGAGCTAAACACAGAGACAAGGAAACATTGGTAACTCTAGTAAGAAAGACTAAGGGCTTTGCTAATTATTAAGTAGTGCTTTTGCAAGTCAAGAGACTGTTCTCAGCTTTCAGCAATACTGAAGGAATACCTAATTGAGTAGTCTGCTAGTCATTTAAAATTATTTCTTGATGATAGGTCACTACATGATTGTTAGCATATAACTTAGGTTCAAAGATTGAAAAAAATTTTCCCATTCTCAGTGTTTACATCTACAAAAATGAAGAATAGGGTCGGGCACGGTGGCTCACACCTGTAATCCCAGCACTTTGGGAGGTCAAGGGAGGGCGGATCACTTGAGGTCAGAAGTTCGAGACCAGCCTGGCCAACATGATGAAACCCCGTCTCTACTGAAAATACAAAAATTAGCCGGGTATGGTGGCACGCACCTGTAATCCCAACTACTCAAGAGTCTGAAGCAGGAGAATCACTTGAACCCAGGTGGCAGAGGTTGCAGTGAGCCGAGATCTTGCCACTGCACCCCAGCCTGGGCAACAGAGCAAGATTCCATCTCAAAAAAAAAAAAAAGAACAACAACAGAATTGTAGCAATAAGTAAATTTTCAGCCATGTATATACATGAACTAATTGAGAAAATAAAGCTATGTTCTTATTAACATACATGGCCAATAACTTTATTTTTATGTTCAACAATTGCTTTATCAATGTGTAATGCATTTTGACCAATTTCGCACCAATTGTAATAACTGAATCCAAAATATTTTAAAGTTTATAAACATTTTTGTAGCAAAGAAGTATGATAGGATGATCATTAAAATATCAGGCATGAGGCCGGGCGCAGTGGCTTACACCTGTAATCCCAGCACTTCGGGAGGCCGTGGCAGGTGGATCACAAGGTCAGGAGATCAAGACCATCCTGGCTAACACGGTGAAACCCCGCCTCTACTAGAAATACAAAAAACAAATTAGCCGGGCGTGGTGGTGGGTACCTGTAGTCCCAGCTACTCAGGAGGCTGAGGCAGGAGAATGGCGTGAACCCGGGAGGCAGAGCCTGCAGTGAGCCGAGATCGCGCCACCGCACTCCAGCCTGGGCAACAGAGCGAGACTCCATCTCAAAAAAAAAAAAAAAAGGGCATGAAAATATGTTGCACTAGAATAAAGTGGGTTGGAAATAGAGGTCCAGGAAGAAAAAAAGATGATATAAAACTTCTAACTTAAAAATTAGCTTCTTTTTATTAATGGATGATGGTAGCTATCAAATTGCTGTTACGTTTAGATTATATTGGATGTTTTTAAAAGACTGAGGTAACAGTTATTTTTAAATATGCTGGAAATTATATGCTTTATAATTTAAATTTATGATAATAAATTTAAGTATCAGTGTATGAAGTGATGCCTAGTTTTCCCAAATCTCTTTGGGAGTATGCAAGTAGAAAATTTGAAGACCACTGATAATATATTCTCCAGGTTCAGAAGGAAACTTCAGTGATCTAGTCTGGTCTCACACCCAGTATTTAGTTTGGTTATCCAGCTAAATCACACCAGGGATTTTTTTTTTTTTTTTTTTGAGACGGAGTCTCACTCTGTCGCCCAGGCTGGAGTGCAGGGGCACAATCTCGGCTCACTGCAAGCTCCACCTCCCGGGTTCACGCCATTCTCCTGCCTCAGCCTCCCGAGTAGCTGGGACTACAGGTACCCGCCACCACACCCAGCAAATTTTTTGTATTTTTGGTAGAGACAGGGTTTCACCGTGTTAGCCAGGATGGTCTCGATCTCCTGACCTCATGATCCGCCTGCCTCGGCCTCCCAAAGTGCTGGGATTACAGGTGTGAGCCACCGCGCCCAGCCCCCGCACCAGGGATTTTTAACTTGCCAAATGTGTATGATTGATTTGAAGGCAATAATCCATCCTAGACATGCCTTTTAACTCTCACTCCTACAGCAGAGTAAAATATTTCATAACAAAGATTTGGTTTTCCTTCAAGTTTTTCAGCATTAATTTTAGACATCCAGCCCAAATAGCTACAACAGGTTTGCATACCTTATTATGATTTTGGAATGCACTGTTCATCAAAACTATTATCTCTGGGAGAAATTACAAACTTTAGAATCTACGTAAGTAAAGGAAGCAGCAGATTATTTTCCATTTACCTAGACCAAGGCCTTCAAAAAATTATGAATTGACACTGTATTCTGTGAGCATTGTAAGTTTGGTTCTATTAATGTAAGAAAAATTTCATTTTCTGTAATTTAATGTTTTCTCTTAAAATATGCCTTGACAATCTGCATCATTTTTTAATTTGGCATAGTATTCCGTTCTATGGATGTTCCATGATTTATTTAACCTTTGATCTGCTGGTGAACATTTAGTTAGCTTTATCTATTGCTGAACATTTTGCTATTCAACACGATGCTTTAATGAACATTCTTTTTTACACTTGTGTTGTTTCTTTACAGCCAATTACCATGTCAAAGAAAATATGCATATTTAGTTTTAGTAGATACAGTACTGCAAAATCCCTCTAAAAAAGCTTAACAGTGCTAATTTCCCTATACCGTCCCTACCTGTGGATACTATCAGACTTTTAACTTTTTGCTGTTTAAAAAGACATTACACATGCACTAATACACACAAAAGCAGTCTTTGTTTAAATGTCACGTTCTTAATGAGGTCATCATAATTTTCCTCTTAACATTGAACCACCACCCCCCTCAGCATTCCTTAATCCCCTTTACACTATTTTCTGTAGACCTTCTGGCATGCTGTTGTTTCTCTCTTCTTACTCTAGACTGTAGGCTCCAAAAAGGCAAAGTTTTGAGTTTTTGTCCTGTTCATTATGAACAATGCTTGGCATATGATTTAAAAAACTCGCATATTTATTGAATTAAATGGCCATGGCAGTTGTAGAATACACGTGAATTTCAGCCATAGCTGTTATGTTTCTCCTTTGGCCCATCTGTCCCTGGTTTAAATACATCTCACCTGACAAGAAAGTTCTCTTAAAAGTAGCCACAACTGCTTGGAGTGCATTACTCTAAGAAAATCACCCATGTCTGGCTATTAGCAGGCCATGTGAGAGAAGGAAATACTGTCTGTATAGCAACATGTAGTCAACAATAGGCTGCATATACAACAGTGGTTCTATAAGATTATAATGAAGCTGAAAAATTCCTGTTGCCTAATGATGTCATACCCGTTGTAATGCTCATGATATTATGGCAGAACACTTTACTTTTTCTATGTTGATACACAAATACTTACCATTGTGTTACAATTGCCTACTGTATTCAGTACAGTAACATGTACACATTTATAGCCTAGGCCCAGTAGACTGTACCATATAGCCTAGATTTATGTTAGGCTATACCATCTAGATTTGTGTAAGTACACTCTTAGGATGTTTGCACCATGACAGAACCACCTAATGATGCATTTCTCAGAACATATCCCATCATTAAGAAATACATGACTGTACTCCTTCCTACTCTGGACTCCCAGGGCAGTTGATTATCAAAGTAGAGCCCAGCCAGTGCTGGCCATCCAACCACCACCTTGCTTATTTTAGCCCTTCCCTTCCTGTTTCTTTCCTGCCAATGCCTAAGGGGGCCTAGAAACAAGAACCAACCCTATTAAAACAGACATTCTATCCAGGCAAGTGACTGGCACTGATCTGCCCCACACTAGGCACAACCTACTCCCTACCATCCCTTTGGCTCCACACCATTTACAGTAACAATGGCACCTTAGTCAAACAGAGAACTGAGGTTTGGTAGAGCACCAAGTTTCATTGTTTTTGTCAGGTCAGATTTTGGATGTGAAAAAGGTATCAGACTAAGAGAAAACAAAGGATAGTGACAATTCAGAGTAGCTGGAGTTGCTTACGCTATATAACAGCTAAGAGTTGTTCATCTACCACTTTAGCATTTTGGTGATACATATAAAACTCCTTAGCTCCTATGTATTTCCTTCACATTTATCAACATCTATAATGTCCTCCCTTTCAGTGGCATATCATGTCAGGTTTGCTTCAAATAAGGAAACGTGATCATAATGAATATTTTCACTGTGATATATTTAATGGAGAGGCTAGGTGGTATTTTTGATACTTTAATTCAAGGCTAATCAGGGGGTCTGCAATGCTAGTAACCTTCATCCTAACCTGGAGGGAAAAAAAAAAAAAAGGCAGTGATCACTAGGTACCACTGGCAGGCCTAAAAATAAAAGAATATTGTAGGAGAAGCTGTGCAGGCTAAGGAAATTGTATATTTATTTACTTCACATTCCATTTAGTGATGAGTTGCTTTATTCTTGGTCCATTACTTATTTCATCATCTCTCCCAGCTAGAGCAGTATAGGGGTAAAGTTTGATGACAGAGTTCTGGAAAGCAGATAGAGGTTTTCAGGAACTTAGACGTTCCAGAATAAGAATCTGAGCAAGAGAGAGGAAGAGACTTGAATACAGAGTAGGAAGCTTTTATTAGGAATGTCAAAGTAGTGGAGCGGGAATAACAAAGACCAGAAGAAGCTTCACTTGATTATAATTAATTTGCAGTGGTTGGTAAAGGCAGGCACCAAGCCAGATTCACCACTTTATAAATAATAAATCTGCGGGGGTGATGTGAAAGATGCATGGTAAGGTTGCATCAGCAAGGTGAATCACTTGAGTGGGTGGGACCGTCTAGAAAAGCATCTGTGTTTGGAAAGGGATCATTCTACAGCTTAGTCCAGAACACCTTGAACACAGCATAGCAGAATCTTGGCTGTAATACTTGGAGCAAATGTCACTGGCAAAAATGGCATATATGCTGGGATGTTCATAAGAAATACTCATAGTTAAGTACTGCTGGTCCTTTCGCATATAGAATCTCAGTATTAGAGGAAAATAGTAAACTGAAACTCTACCTTATTTCTGTTCTTTACAAGCCAGTTTCACCTATTGTATTACTTCATTATCAATTGCAGCTGTGTAGCCAGTGAGCCATAGGATTCTTTTTGTTAGGCACAAAGTAGAAACCAGCTGTTGAGACAAGTAGGAATCTTATGTTAGCCTGCCAGTTCCTCCTTTTCCTACCTACCTGCCTCACCCCCCGTCTCAAATGGTGGTCATGTTTTTTGTCACTCACCATTCAGGGGAGATGCTATCAATGAACCATGCTGGCTACACACAAATGCCTTTTCCTCAGATGATATTAATCATCTTTGCCTTAAAAACTGAAGCTCTTCCAAGTTTTCACTATGAGAGAAAAAAAAAAATTGCAACACCTAGCCTTGTAGTTAACACCACAACTGAATAATGGAAGTTGACATTTACAGTAACAATGGCACCTTAGTCAAACAGAGAACTGAGGTTTGGTAGAGCACCAAGTTTCATTGTTTTTGTCAGGTCAGATTTGGATGTGAAAAAGGTATCAGACTAAGATACCTTAGTATGTGATACCTAGTAAGACACTAAGATACCTAGTAATGTTTACGTGAACTATCCCAAGGTCACAGGAAATTAATGGCAATATTATACAAGGTTAGGGTAGTTCACTTTCTATAGGAATTTGGATTTTACTTCTTAAACTACAACGGAAATGTCTCAGGCAATCTGCTTTGGGAATTTATTCTTGAATAATACTGATTTCTCATTGAAGGAAAAAATACTGTATCCAACAACTCAGATATGGCAGAATTGAAGTCAATGTTCCGGGAAGTTCTTCCAAAACAAGGTATGTACATCACAAATATTGAAGTCATTATTATAGGGACTAAACAAGTGATAGGCAGTGTCACATAGGAGGCTTAACAGCTAAACATCTATAGCTATTGTGTTCCGTATTATCCCATTTACTGTCTACTTTTACTATATGCTTTTTCATGATATCCAGTAAAACAAATAAAACATTGTTTCTTATACCTAAAATTGCCAATTAGCTAATTAATTCCTAAAATTGCTAATTACAATATGAATTTTTTTTTTAAAGAAACAGGTTCTCACTGTGTCACCCAGGCTTGGGTACAGTTGGCACAATCATAGCTCACTGCAGCCTTGAACTACTGGGCTCCTGCCCTAGCCTACTGATATGCTAGTACTAGCCAGGCATGGTAGCACATGCCTGGCTAATTTGTTTTTATTTTTGTAGAGACGGGATCTCAATGTGTTGCCTAGGCTGGTCTCAAACAATCCAACCCCTTTGGCATCCCAAAGTGCTGGGATTACAGGTATGAGCTACCATGCCCGGCTCAATATGAAACTTCAATGAAAGAAATAATGGAATTTACTGTAATGTTAAATAAGGTCTGAAAGTGGAAAAAGAGAAACCTAAAGCAACAGTAAGAAAAGCCAAAGGTTTAAACATTCAGTTATTTGAATATTTGTTAAATATCATACTTTGCTATATTTTTTGCACTATGTATATATATTCTGCCAAATCTTATTTTAAAATTAAACTTCTGACACAAAAAGTTGTGTCTTATGGTAGCATAGCTTGGGTAGAAAGCTCAAAACTTGTCTTCCTCAGAAACACCCTAGTAGTAAGAAATGCTGCTTAGAGTGACAATGATCTTTCTGGTCCCACAGCAAAACTCAGTTTAGGTACAAGAGTTTTTCACTGACAACAGATTAATTTTTTAGACCTTCATTCTAGCTGCAAATCTAACTACCAAACAACTGGGTTATCTTTCTTGAATTAATTCTTATTTCTTCTTAAACTTAGGGCCATTGTTTGTGGAAGATATAACCACAATGGTGCTGTGTAAACCCAAACTTTTACCCTTAAAATCTCTGACTCTGGAAAAACTAGAGAAAATGCATCAAGCAGCACAGAATACAATTCGCCAACAAGAAATGGCAGAAAAGGATCAACGGCAAATAACCCACTGAATAACTGAGCACTTTAGGGAACAACCTACATTATCTACTATTTAACAATAACTAGAAAATATGCTTCTGTGTGCTGAAAGTAGTATGTGTTAATACTATCAATAAAATTGAGAGTATTCATATAAATACAAAAATATCCAAGATTGATGAAATTTGTATTATGAATATAAACACTGGTTTGTATTGAACATAAACAGTTGAACTATGAACCAAGTTTTATGGGGTTTAAAAGTCATGTTTTTAGAATTGCAAATTACATTATTTGTTCACCATTGCTATTGCTATCTTTTATAGGTAACTTGCTTGGGATCTCTTATAGATAACATTCTTGGGCACAAGGGACTAAATACAACTTTTATAGACAGAGGATCTTTATGTTTATTAAATCTGAAGATACATTCCAATCTTGCATAAAGTGTTCAATGAGCTTTTACATTACATAAAAAACAAAATTTTTAAACCAATTTTATGTGCTGTGTCACGTTTAATGCTATCTTGTGTGACCAGATCCTACCAGTAATAACAAAACTGTCTTAAACCTCTTTTTTTTTTTAAGACAGAGTTTCGCTCTTGTTGCCCAAACAAGTGCAATGGCACCATGTCAGCTCACTGCAACCTCCGCCTCCTAGGTTCAAGCTATTCTCCTGCCACAGCCTCCCAAGTAGCTGGGACTACAGGCATGCACCACCACGCCTGGCTAATTTTGTATTTTTAGTAGAGATGGGGTTTCTCCATGTTGGTCAGGCTGGTCACAAATTCGCAACCTCAGGTGATCTGCTCACCTCGGCCTCCCAAAGTGCTGGAATTACAGGCGTGAGCCACCACGCCCCAGCCCTTAAATCTCATTTTTAAGAAACCCTCACCTATTCTGTGGGCAGCTAACTTTTAATTACATTAATTTTAAGGACTTGAGAATAAAATGACTGCATTTATCATCCAAGTGTCAAACAATAAAAAACCTAAAAATGGTAACTATATTTATATAAGCCGAGGAAGTATGGGCTTGGATAAAACCCATGAGGTAAATATGAACATTAAACTTGGTTTTAATTCTAACGGACTGTATCTAAACCTGTAATTAGTATACTCCTAACAGTACCCTCATAAATTCTGAATATAATTCTTGTTTGCTACAGTCAATATTTGGCAGTTTAAATTAGCATAGACCTTGAGGCCTTGCTGAGTTATTAGGCTATGTAAAAGAGGTTAAAAATGTGATAATTCTGTGTTACTAATTGGTAATATTTTCTCATACATTGGGTAAATGTCAAGCTTTGGGTCTTTGGAGTATAACTTTTTGTAACACTAGCCATTATTTGGTAACAGAATTTAAGGATGATGGAATGATGGAAGGTATAACATATTTCTAAAACTTAATTAAGCTCTAGGTCAGATAACAATGGAGTAAAGTGATACCTGCATTTTTTTCCCCAGTGTAATCTTAATTTACTATTGTACTTTTCAGTTGAAATTTTGTAGGGAAAAAGTTTTCAAGGAACACTAAGATTAATACATTCACTAGGTTCAAATATGCTTCCTTATGAGATTTAAACTTTACTGTGTGAAATTAAAGTTTAAGAGACCTAAAATAATGTACTCCCAATAAAGAATCAACACTGCTTCACATGTTTTATTTTGGTGTACATTCTTCTAGAACCAGGTTCATTTTTCCAGTTTTGTAGAAAAATAGATGTTCCAGCCACAATTTACTTAACTGTCTAGTCTTTTAAGACCAATCAGTATGTTCCCTGGAAAGATGAATAAGTCTCATGACTAATTTTTAAAAAATTCTTTAAGACAAAGAAACAACTTTCTTTTTTTACTCCCAAAGCACAGTATCTCAACAGCAGCAGCCAACATGGGGTTTTAGCAGCTTAACTTTACCCCCTAAATAAAGCTTTGTATAAACCAGTGATTTTACTACAAAAAACACTGTCCTTGAAAGAAAGGAGTGGCAGTCAGACATCAATGCAAAACTTGGAATGATTAGGTCATAAACATGGCACTTACAAAAGGTAGCTTATTAGAATATTCCACTTAAGAAGAGGTTACTTTTCTGTCCCTCCTTTGCCCCCTCGAAAAACAAAAAAAAAAAAAAAAAGAAAAAACATTTCCTTTAAAAATTCCCCTTAAATGTAGGTTTATAAAATGTCAGAAATGCCTTGTACCCAAAACAAGTGCTTAAAAAAAAAAACTTGTGCTAACAACTCTTACAATTCAGATATATATTTTTAAAACATCTAAGACTGCAAGAGTTCTTATATTCAGTAGCTCTCTGGTTTAAGACGACCTCCATCTCCTTCGCTTACAAAACGCTTTCTGCCCCTGTAATGAAGAAAAAAAACAAAGACATGAAAACAGATACAGATTCTGACTATAGTCAACAAAAAAAATTAAAAACTTGGTATTTTTTTGTTACGTGTTAGCTTTTAAAGGGTTTTCCATTTAAAAAAAAAAAAAAAAGCATGCCTCTAATTCCTTTGGAAAAGACTCCCTACTATGTATCTTACCATAAAACATCAATATCAAATCTGAGTTTTTGTTTTAGTAAGTTCACTATCCAAACAGTCATATTTTAAAAAAGTTGACTCAAACTAAAGCATTTTATTTAGAAATTTAAATTTATTTCTAATTATTATTTGTAAGCTTAACAGTGAGCCAAATAGGAAACACTAACATAATTCAGAATTATGCAAACTGGAGCTGTGGAACCTATCAAAATATCCATGTTTGACAATTAAAAAAAATAAAAAGTTTTATCAACTGTAGAAAAGCCATAACTTGAATGTGGAAAAAAGAAATCAGAATCATAGCCTATGCCCCATGTTGGGATTTGTGCTTTGTCAAACTCAAGAAGCCCAGCTCTATAACGTAACCACACTCTAGCTAGTGGCAATAGCCCAGAAGGAACAGCTGGCCAGTGGCCTAAAGCAGTAAGTGGGAAATAGAAGTTGGGCAACATTAGCCCTTACTCTCTGACCCCAGGCCAACAGGCACAAGCATGCAAAACCACACACAAATGTGCACCTCACCCAAATAGGCTAAAAGATAAAGGACCCAAGTCAAAGCTATATGGTATGTATACACAGAAAGTTTATTGCCTCACATGACCCTTGAGAATAAAGCCACACAGAAACATTCAGACTTTCAAACAGAAGCTGAAAAACTTTCAAAAAGTCAATGCCAGGGTACTGGCCCCTTTTCATATCAAGTCTAAGTGGAAAACAGCTACATCATCTTGAACATAAAGGCTTCAGACTACGTATTGAGACCAAGGTAGGGAATGAAGAAGCAGTCAATAATAATAAGGCCTGCCAAAGTTCAGAGTTTTTACTAATGTATACCACTTGGCACATCCATACATAAATCCTGTCATCACCAAACTAATGTCTATATTTCCAAATATTTCTAGTAAAGCTATTAAACTATCTTTCATCACTTTCTTTTCCCTCTCTTTTAATGGCTTCTAAAATTCTAAAGCAAAAGCCCCTACTAGGAAATATTTTTCTGAGTTTTAATTCTTACAATGCACTTAAATAAAAATATCAAAGCTTAAGAAATTTTCCAGATAAAAAATTGTAAGAACTTAAGATTATATAAAACTGACCCACACAAGCAGTAAGTTTGGCTATTACTAAACATTTATATTATTACATTATAAGCTTCATTATTAGCTTTAACAACAACAAAAAACTTAGCAACTCCTTAAGAGTTACATCCTAGTAGCAAAAAAATAGCTCCAAGGAAAATCACCCACACACATACACTTTCCAGTGAGAACATCCTCCACACACCCCCCAACACACACACTTTCCAATGAGAACATCCAATTAGACCCAGTTCTCCAACCTGTAAAAAAGTCAAGGAAGCCATGTCCAGTACAGGTAAGAGCCTAGATCTTTGAAGCCAGAAAAGTCCTGGATTCATACTTGGCTTCTACCATGTACTAGCCATGTGACCTTAGAAAAAGTATACCTCCCTAAGCCTCAATTTTCTCATCTTATCACTGATAATACCTACTCTAAAATAACACTGAAACTACTTACAACAAAGGAACTGCTCCACAAGATTAGTTTCTTTCAAATGAACTGGGACTTCATGAGGCAGTCCTGTACAGATTTACAAGGGGGCTAAAACAAGCTTCGCCCTTCTTTCTCCATGAACTCACAAGAGTCATGTTCTTCAGTGACTTCAGGGAATGATAAACTAACTTAGCACTTAACTTTCCCAAAGACCTCATCCACTATTTTATATTGAGAAAGTAGTATTTAAATAAAGTACCTTGAAGGACAAAGATCTCTGAGTTGTTTGGAAATTATTCCAGACTGAAAACATTCTTCTACAAACCGCTCCAGCACAGAGTACGAATGTGGGACATCCAGATTAATGTCTGGAATTTCGTTGTAAATTCTCTCATAACCCTACAACAATGAAATTACACACAGAATTGTTAGCCAATATAAAATATATGTCATAAAACACAATCGATCCATCACTATGTCATCAATCTATATTTAAGGCCAAATGTTCAAGTGGTTAAACTGAAGTCTGATTTGAATAGTAAGAAGCACAGAAAGTAGATTTGTTACAGTGTTTTACAACTGCTCTCTTTTATTAGAGTCAGGAAATAACAGACACTGGCAAGGTTGAGGAGAAAAGAGAAGGTTTATATGCTGTTGGTGGGAATGCAAATTAGTTCAGCCCCCGTAGAAAGTGGTTTGGAGATTTCTCAAAGAACTCAAAATAGAATTACCATTCAACCCAACAATCCCATTACTGGGTGTATATCCAAAGGAAAATAAATCATTCTACCAAAATGACACCTGCATTTGTATATTTATCGGGTACTATTCACAAGAGCAAAGACATGGAATCAACCCAAGTGCCCATCAATGGTGGATTAGACAAAGAAAATGTGGTACATATACGTCCATGGAATGCTACATAGCCATAAAAAAGAACAAAATCATGTCCTCTGCAGCAACGTAGATGCAGCTGGAGGCCATTATCCTAAGAAAATTATCACAAACATAAAACCAAATAATGCATGTTCTCACTTGTAAGTGGGAGCTAAACATTGGGTACACACAGACATGAAGATAGGAACAATAAACACTGGGAATTTCAAAAGTAGGGAGGTGGGAAAGAGGACAAGAGTTGAAAAACTACCTATCAGGTACTGTATTTACTACCTTAGGGACAAGATCATTAATTAGAAGCCCAAACCTCAGCATCACTCAATATACCCATCTAACAAACCTGTACATGTACCCCTCTGATATCTAAAATTTAAAATATAAATTTAAAAAATAAGTAAAATTGGTTACATAGCTAAAAAAATTTTTTTAAATACTGTTCTCTTAAAAGAGCTGTAGGCAGACACCAGACATTGGGCAAACTCCTTTCCCATCTACTTCTCTATATACACTTAGTACGTTCTTTTAAAAAATACAGGCCAAACACAAACCTCACAAACATTTAAAACAAGAATCATAAAATTTTAAATAGGAAAAAAGTACTTTATAATTTGTTAAAAGTTAAAGGTTCATGTTTCTCGCTAGATATAAAATAGAAATTGTCACATCTTAGAAACCGAACCCTTGAGGTAGAATACATAATCACATCTGTCAAAGTAGGTTAAAAAAAACAAAAACAAAAAACCCACTGCAGTGTTACTTTCCAAGAAATGGTTGCAAAAGGTTCAAACCTCAAACATTACCATTAAGAAAAAAACATATAGGCATAATAACACTAAACATACCTAAAGAAAAGTCACTGACAATTCATAATCTGTATTCAATCATATATTTAAGGCATAATCCTAAAAGTTGTTCAAAAATAATGTTATACTTACTCTTTTCATTTGGTCTACAGTAATGGTAGAAGACTTCCAAAGGGACTTTAATAAATCCAAAATCATCTTAAATGTACTTTCTCCAGTTGACTCTAAAACCATTATAACAGCCTAAAAATTGAATCAATGAGTGAATTTTTGGTTAATTTATATATGAAACCGCTCCTAAATGTATCAGATGCCTTTTGTAATAGTAAAAATTTAAAAACCACTTCCTCCTTTGATATTAAAAAAAGGATGTACATTATTTAAAAAGCATAAGTCACTATGGTACAAAAAGGAACACTTAATAATTCTCTTTGACATGGCAAGGTAATCTTACTTCATATACAAGCTCATGGTGAAAATGAGGTACTTCCAGTTCCTTAAGGCAATGTTCAGCTTCAGATATGTCTCCAGAGAGTAAATATTCTTTCAGCAGCATATCAATCTATTAGATTTAAAAGTTGAGATGTGTTAGAATTCCTAACTTTTAAAATATCGTGCTTGCCTACAGGATTATTTGCCCTCATTCCAATATAATGAAATAATGGGTAACAGCTAGTAACATATAGACTGGACATGGTACTATTATCACAGAATTTTTAAATGGTTCATAATTATGACTCAAATGCAATGCTTCAGTGTGTCTGAATCACTGAGATCTACGAGTAGGTTTATAATGGACGTGTCCTGGGTTGTGACCATAATGCTTTAGTGTGCCACTAAAAATAAGGGATTTTAAATACCACTAGAGGGCACTAACAAAGTTTCAACATAAAGTGGCATAAATATTTCACTTCTATCAAGATGCTCTTAATAGTGCACTGAGAGCCAAAAAATGAGAGATGATAATGGGGTATTACTAGACAGGGCAAAGATTTCCACACAGTTTCTCTTTTCTCTACAACTGAGAATTTGAAACTCATTATCTAAAATGTTCAATAATTCAGTTTCCAGCTGTAAAGAAACAAGTCTTGATTTTCCTGCTCAAACTTGAACATCTCAAAAAAGTGGGAGAACTTTTTCAGCACAAGAGCTTCAGCTAGGAATATTTTTGCCTATATGTTCTTTGTTAAAATCCTCTTTGTATTTGGTGGGCACATATCTAGTTGTCTGAATGTTGAATGCTGGCTGACTGAATTTAAAAAAATCGTATTTAAGTATCCTTCCAACTTTTATAATGTATTTTCATAAAAGGTAAAGTAAAATTTAATTGCTGTCATGCTTTAGAATGTAATATTTACATGTAAGTAAATATGTATTTAAATATTTACATGTAAGTAAATATTTAAAGCACAGCATTTGAATATATTTACTTTATAATTACAAACTAATACATAATCATGCATCGTTTAATAGGGATACATTCTGAAAAGTGTGTTACATGACTGTCATGGTGCAAACATCATACAGTATACTCACAGAAACCTAGATGGTATAGCCTACTACACACCAGGGCTATATGATATAGCCTATTGCTCCTAGGCTACAAATCTGTACAGCAGGTCAGTATATTGAATGATATAGGCAATTGGAACACAATGGTATTTGTGTATCTAAACATAGAAAAGGTACAGTAAAAATACAGTATAAATGATTTTTAAAATGATACACCTGTATAGAGCACTCAATATGAATAGAGCTTTCAGGATGGAAGTTACTCTGGGTGATTCAATGAGTGAGTAGTTAGTGAATGTAAAGGCCTAAGACATTACCCATACACTGCTATGCACTTTATAAACACTGTATACTTAGGCTACACTAAATTTATGAAAAAACAAAGTAACTGTGCTACAACATTACAACTGTCTCTATATCACTGAAGGATAGGAATTTTTCAGCTCCATTAGAACCTTGTGGGACCACCACCATCCCATGCAGTTCATCACTGACCAAAACATCATTATGTGGCACATGACTGTACTTGTTATTCAAATCATATTACTTATTTTTAACATTTGTTACATAACTTTAAAAGTATTAAAAATATACCCCATCAAATTCCATGCACTTCTGAGAATAAATTACAAATACATTTATACATTTCTAAAAGTCTTCTTTGATCCAACCCTTCCATGTAAGCGAATATCCAAATAATGTCAACCTCAAACTCATATACTGGTAGTTTTATTTCCTTTTTTATCTTGTCAATTTTCTTTATTGAGAGAGAATTCATACACCATAAAACATCTTGTCCAGTTTCCAAAAATATTAATTTTGGAGAGTATTACCATCTTAACAATATTAAATATCCTAATCCATAACCATGGGATATCATTCTATTTATTTAGGTCTTCTTTAATTTCTTTCAACAAGTTTTACAGTTTTCAGTGTACAAGACTTGCATTTCTCTTGTTAAATTTATTCCTAAGTATTTTATTTTTGATGCTATCATAAATGCAATAATTTCATTTCAGATCATTCATTCCTACTGTATATAGAATTGAATTTTGTGTACTAATCTTCTATCTTGCAACCTTTCTGAACTCATTTTTTAGTTAATAGTTTGGTTTCAGTCTTGGGGAGTTAAAAAAATGTGGATTCATTCAAATTTTCTGAATACAGATCATGTTACCTGGGAATACAACTAGTTTTTATCTCCTCCTTTCCAATCTGGATGCCTTTTATCTTTCCTGCCTAACTGCCCTGGCATCTTTACTATTTTTATACCTCAATTTTTCTAATAATTATTTAATTTTTAAAAACAGATACTACAATCACATTACAAACACTGACTCATCTCTTTTAACGTATATAAAAGCAAAAATGGTCAAGGGCTCTAACTACATTTTGAACTCCTTAACACTTACGCTAGATACACATACATACACACACCCCTCATTAAAAGATTTACTAAAAATCAAAATTACAGTTACATGAAAAGATTATACTCAAAAATCAGAAGCACATGAACTACAAATCTTCTAGTTGCATGCCTTTTCTTAAAGAGATCTGCAGATAAGGAGTTTTTTTTGTTTTTTGGTTTCTTGTTACAGAATACCACAATATAGGCAGAAAAAAAAAATCCACAGGGAATAAATCTGGCATTTTAATGCAATAAATCGCTTTTTTTTTTTTTTTCTGAGACACAATCTTGTTCTGTCACCCATGCTGGAGTACAGTGGCGTGATCTTGGCTCACTGCAACCTCCGCCTCCTGCGTTCAAGCAATACTGGTGCCTCGGCCTCCTGAGTAGCTGGGATTACAGGTGCGCACCACCATGCCTGACTAATTATTATGTATTTTTAGTAGAAATGGGGTTTCACCATGTTGACAAGGCTGGTCTCGAACTCCTGGCCTCAAGCAATCCACCCGCCTCAGCCTCTCAAAGTACTGGGATTACTATCAATTTTCTTTTAAAACATGCATATGGGTAGTGAACGTCCTCACAAAAATCTAACACTCTGATCTACTCTAGCGCTCATAATTCCTAACTCATTATTTAAGACTATCTAGTTTTAATTTACTTATATAAAAGCATATTTATTGAATAGCTAAAAGACAGAAAATCTCATTTCAACAGCATTTGAAAATTATTAATAATATGAGAGAAAGATTTCAGGCATTCCTTTGAAGTTCATAGATGGCTTGCTTATAATTATTCATGAAAGCCCTTTTAACAGACTCATTTTTTATCATATAATTTATAATAAAAGCTCATAAAGTCAAATATAAAAGAATTATTTCATTTTCCAATTACAGCTGTAAGACCGAACTTAATTTTTGTCCATAAAAATAACAGCTAGTAGCCACAATTTATTTCACTCAGAGGAATACATATAAATTAAGTTAAAAACAATACCCAATCATTACCTCTTTAACAAGGTGATTGACAGATTGCTGCCCACCTCCAGAGCCCCACACACTATCTTTACGCTTTCCACCTTTAGACATGCTCAGAAGCACAGTAGCCTTATCCAGAGCAGCTCTACAGAGAAAGAAAAAAAATTTAAGTTTGGTAGCTGGACATACCTAAAGTTTACCAAATTATGGATAAAGCTTACAAAATCCTATATGCCCTAAATCTTTCACAAAACATAAAAGCAAAATAAAATTCAAAACACTTTTTCAAAACAAAAAGGAGCAAAAAAAAGTTGATCCTCATGTTAATATTCTCATGCTTTATTTCATTTCTCCTTCAAGAAAAATCAAAACACATTACAAAATAACTGATCTACACTGAGAAGAAACACTTCATATATAATTAACTTTCACCTAGATCCATGTCTTCCTACCCAGGAAGACCATTTCACTATGATGTGAAGTAGCCCTAGAAAATTAAGTTAATATACAGACCTAAGGAAAACTAAGACATGGCTGAGTCCAAGTCTCCAAGAAGTCAAGAAAAATCATATAGCATAACTCCCAAATGTCACATTTAGTTATTCCAAATATCATATTAATTATACTAAATCACAAGAGTGAAAAAGACATTTTCTGACTAAAATTCCTACAGTAGATAAATACAAAATAAAACTATAAATGAGGCCTCTCTTGTTAATGTTATCCATCTTATTAGAATATTAAACTACTACAGAATGCTAGAACCTGAAAACAGAACTTAAAAGATCTGTCCAATGGCTTTGTTTCATAAAGAAACTGAGGCCCAAAGAAGAGTGGCTTGACATGAAGGTAATTAATGATTTAGCTAAACTCCAGAACTTTTGCATTATAGTACTGTCCTCTTCCTGGTATGTCACGTCAACATTCTCTCCATTTTAACAGTGGAGAATATAGAGAAGTGACAAACAGATGTACAGAGTGTTTGATTAATGCCAAGTGTCATTTCAATATGATCCTGTAGAATTTTCCCCTATTTTGAAATTCTAAGTAGGAAAAGTGATTTACTTACCTAGCCTGCACACAATCTACAGTTCCTTTGTAACTATCAATATAGGTATTACATAAAATTCCATCTCCAACAGCTCTAGCAATAAACTGGCCCACCAACTGTAATAAGGGAAAAAAAAAAAAAGAGCTATATAAAAAAATCTTAAATAACTTTTATAGGACACAATTTCTAAATACATAAATGATGATGATTGGCTGAAGTACACAGTCAGTACCTGAAAGATGCTGGAAGTTTTTATTAAAAAAAAGCCTATGTAGTACCTGTTATGCCTGGCATACACTCCCACATCTTAACCTTCAAGTTAAGTGCCAGAGTGGGGGGCCACCTCTGTTGTGCTCACTAATGAATTCCTAACACCTTGCACACTGCCTGAATACATAGTACATGATTTTTTTTTTTTTTTTTTTTTGAGACAGAGTCTCGCTCTGTCACCCAGGCTGGAGTGCAGTGGCGTGATCTCAGCTCACTGCAAACTCCACCTCCCGGGTTCAAGTAATTCTTCGGCCTCAGCCTCCCAAGTGGCTGGGACTACAGGCGCACGCCACCATGCCTGGCTAATTTTTACATTTCTAGTAGAGACGGGGTGTCACCATCTTGGCCAGGCTGGTCTCAAACTCCTGACCTCGTGATTCGCCTGCCTCAGCCTCGCAAAGTGCTGGGGTTAAATGAATGATTTAAGGTCAAGTGAAGTCTTCTTTAAAAAAAAAAAAAAAAAGAGGAGGCCGGGCGCGGTGGCTGAAGCCTGTAATCCCAGCACTTTGGGAGGCCGAGATGGGCGGATCACAAGGTCAGGAGATGGAGACCATCCTGGCTAACACGGTGAAACCCCGTCTCTACTAAAAAATACAAAAAACTAGCCGGGCAAGGTGGCGGGCGCCTGTAGTCCCAGCTACTCGGGAGGCTCAGGCAGGAGAATGGCCTAAACCCGGGAGGCGGAGCTTGCAGTGAGCTGAGATCCGGCCACTGCACCCCAGCCTGGGCGACAGAGCAAGACTCTGTCTCAAAAAAAAAAAAAAAAAAAAAAAAAAAAAAAA